>NC_056751.1:743019845-743032345 GCF_019279795.1 Protopterus annectens | reverse complement strand
ATTAATAGAAACACATTTTTGTTGTGCAATAGGACATATGTCCCAACAGTAGGTTTGGTGTAAAACATACTCATTGATTTGTGTGTTTAGATTATTGTTTCAGATATGGTGGGGGGAGAGAGAGATGTCAATTAACAACTTGTATATCCTTGCAGTACTCAAAACTTTAATGATCATTGCTCTAATCATTAAAGTACAGGAATTATTACAATACCCAATGGCCCTGGTTTGGGCAATGGTATGTTTGTACACTGTGTATACTTCAACTGTCTTATAGCTATATTCTACTTCTCTTACCTGGTAGACCTGTGGAGGGAATGTTTGTTAACACTACCTGACACTTTGTACACATGTTCCCAGATTCGTAGTTATAATTCTGCACATACCTCTCAACCTCTTAATACAAACAATTTGTACAAAGCTTGACAAACTGGGGGTACAAATAGGGACATATTTTAAATATTACTCTTATAGATGTTTAGAAAGTTGCTAGAGTAATAGGATTTGTTTTAATATACATTTTTGGAAGGATGTGAAGTCTGAAACTCAAATGTATGCCATTATTTAGTGACTACAATCCTGAGATCATCCCACTGATTTGTCAGGAAAATAAAGGAACAGGCCAAAAATATGAGGCAAATATCTGGACATTCTGCAGAAATCTGTACAATTGAGAGGTATGATTATGCAGGGTCTATATTACCATCTCGAATGGTAAAAATATCGAATGCTCACATGAGTGAAAAGGTACATAAACGAACTTGTTTTTTTGGTGTCGCGGTACAGTGAGTAATGGAATATTTGCCCTTTCCTCACTGTAGTGCAACCTCGGAGTTGGAATATATAGATTTAGCGGGGGGTGGGGGGCACAGCCCCCCACAATAGCAAGTTTGTTTATGTACCTTTTCACTCATGTGAGCGTTCAATATTTTTACCATTCAAGATGGTAATATAGACCCGATTATACATACAGCTTACTACCACTCCCAGGATTCGAACCATGGCTGTGTGTGCTAAAAATACAACAATCTGTGTTTTATTAGAGTGAGCTATTTAGAAAGTGCTGTGTCTCTTCAGTGTTTTCTAAGTCTCTCTTGGTTGTACAATCTGACCTTGTAATTACAACATTGTTATACAGACATTCCTAGACATATTTTGTTATGTAGCAGTGTGAGAAACAGTTGACACAACAGTACTATTCACATGCCAGATATTGGTGAATGCAACATGTGAGGCCATACAATACCAGAGTAAACACAACCAGTCCAGGATTTAGAACTTTATTGCCAAGCAGTTACACTTTTATTTAAATATGACCTACATGGTACTATTACTGTCATATTGTCTGGTTTATTCAGTGGAAGCCATACACATTTTTTATAGTGCCAGATGACATTTTAATATGACTACTACAAGCAGGATCGTTACTCACCAACCTCGCGACACAGCCTTTGCAGCTTACTGGCATAGGCTTCTTGATTCACAGCCCGCTCAGCTGCAGCTGTAATGAAAATAGAGAAACATTTATGCATACCTATCCATCACATACACAGGCTGGACTTTGGTAAATAATTATTGCTATGAATACTTACACACTGCTGGGACATCTCCCCTGTCTCTTGCTTCTTGGACCCATTGTTCCAAGAGCTCCCTCTTCCTCCGTTTCAAGTCATCATAGTGGTGCTGGACCTGCTCACCAGTCCGAGGGATACCAGTTGCACTGATGAGATCACGGGCAAGATTTTCCCAGGCTTCAGCTTTATATTGGGAGCCCTGGTACTGGTCCTGCAGCAGTCTCATGTCATGTTTTTTTACCAGGAGTCCTACCATGACCTTGGACTCCTGTATGCCCCAGCGCTGCACCCTGAAGCGCATGCCCTCTCCAACACCTGCCATACTGCCTACAGTGGACAGCTACAACCAGTTATGAGCTGTATTCCCACCTGCGGGGTTTAAATATGGATGATTTCCCACCCTTTGCCATGACTGGATGGTTTTGAAAATGCTGAGCTAAGCTAAGCTATGGGCAAACCTGCTTAGCTAAAGTTGGCAGTGCTTAAAGAGGCAAGTTCAGCATTGCTTACCAATGGGCAAATCCACTTAGCTGGGCTATCCATTGCTTAGTATTCATATATACACAATGCTTACACCTGGTCAATATAGCTGTGCAATGCTTAGCATTGCTTATGTTTTATTATATTGGTCTACCACCTGTATGGAATTGAGTCATCATTCATTACATAATATAGATTTATTTACCTTCCCTGACATCCCCCAATGTGCTGTGAATAATTTATTCTCGTGTGAGTATACTGTATGGGGCACTTGTCTTTATATGGGAGGTTTCACTACTTTATTACACTGACACCTCACATCTGGGCCTAATACACTACCCTAGCTGAGAAAAATCAGTTATTTCTTACATAAATACACAAAAAAATCAAAAAATTAATGTTTACACATACAAAATGTAAAGGGCTTTGGTGAGATTCAAACCATGAATGAGTACATGCAAGGCGGATGTTCTAACTGCTACACTATTGCATTTATGTTTATGCTGGATGTTAATTGCTTTTTAACTTATCATGCCATTTCAGCTAGGCTAAGCGTAGCTAAGCAATGGGCACACCCACGCAGCTATGCTTAATCTTTATTGCATGTGTAAAAAAAAATTATTTGTTGTGTTTTTTTATTTGTACCCTTCAGAATATCCATGATATCCATGCTAATGCTGAACCTGTTATTCCATCAACATTCTGCTTTGTGGGATGATTGTCCCTTATGGCTTTGTCCACATTCCTTACTCTGATGGGTTGGGAGGTGTGCACTATGTGCTTATGCTAAATCTGATATTCTATCAACTTTTGGCTTGGTAGGGATGATTGTCCCTTATGGCTTTGTCCAGATTTCTTACCCTGATAGGTTGTGGGTGTTACGAGCATTCTCACTCGTTTTAAATTGCCGAATGGCAATTCTGGAGTGCAGGGGGAGTGTGTATTGTGAAAGCTCTGCTCTCAGAGACACCCCCTGCATTCATACATGGAACCATGTCCGTTTTACAGCACGGCAGTGTGCCTTCATACATATGCATGGCGTGCTGCCGTGATGAACAGGAAGGTCCCTGCCATGCATGAATAACTTATTCCTGCACGGCTGTTTGCTGAATCCAGGGGCAAATAACCTAGTTACAGTTATCTAAGGAAGTAATGACTGATGCCTCCTGATCATAAGTAGATGCTTATTCCATACTTGTGGATGATATTTCTGCTGTTTATCTGTCTCATCTTTTGTGTTACTGATATTTATTTATAATGTCAGGTGTTAATTCAAAAGTGATGAACTGGATCAGACATTGCCTTAAAGAACAGACTGAGGTCACCTCTAAGTCAAAATGTAATGACACTTCCTTTGGCCTTTCTGAGTAGTATACTTTTTCCAGACTCATGTCTTTTGTACCTTTTCAAGATGACTTGCTCAATGGCTACAAAATGCAGTAGTCCTGTCAATACTAGGACATCTTAGGAGGTATAAAGTTGGTCACTGATCTCCTTGGAGTAACTAGACATACCCCTTAGAATTAGATGGGTTACGGAAAATGCTTTCTTAATTTTAGTTAGACAATAGGAAATGATGCATCTATTGTCTGTAAAGCTCATTCAGCCCCTAAGAAACAAGATGATGTCCATGACAACTTTGGAATTCTAGATGCAAGTTTTCAGCAATGTGAGGTACTGGATTGTTAGAAGGAAGGAAAGAAAGAAAGAAAGAAAGAAAGAAAGAAAGAAAGAAAGAAAGAAAAGAAAGAAAGAAAGAAAGAAAGAAAGAAAGAAAGAAAGAAGGAAAGAAAGAAAGAAAGAAAAGAAAGAAAGAAAGAAAGAAGGAAAGAAAGAAAGAAAGAAAGAAAGAAAGAAAAGAAAGAAAGAAAGAAAGAAGGAAAGAAAAGAAAGAAAGAAGGAAAGAAAGAAAGAAAGAGAAAAGAAAGAAAGAAACAAAGAAAGAAAGAAAGAAAGAAAGAAAGAAAGAAAGAAAGAAAAAGAATGAAAGGAAGAAAGAAAGGAAGAAAGAAAGAGAGAAAAGAAAGAAAGAAAGAAGGAAAGAAAGAAAAAGAAAGAAAGAAAAGAAAGAAAGAAAGAAAAAGAAAGAAAGAAAGAAAAGAAAGAAAGAAGGAAAAGAAAGAAAGAAAGAAAGAAAGAAAGAAAGAAAGAAAAGAAAAAGAAAAGAAAGAAAGAAAGACGGAAAGAAAGAAAGAAAAAAAGAAAAGAAAGAAAGAAAGAAAGAAAGAAGGAAAGAAAGAAAGAAAGAAAAGAAAGAAAGAAAGAAAGAAAGAAAGAAAGAGAAAGAAAGAAAGAAAAGAAAGAGAAAAGAAAGAAAGAAAGAATAGAAAGAAAGAAAGAAGGAAAGAAAAGAAAGAAATATAGATAGAAAAGAAAGAAAGAAAGAAGGAAAGAAAGAAAGAAAGAAAGAAAAGAAAGAAAGAAAAGAAAGAAAGAAAGAAAGAGAAAGAAAGATAGAAAGAAAAGAAAGAAAAAGAAATGATGCATCTATTGTCTGTAAAGCTCATTCAGCCCCTAAGAAACAAGATGATGTCCATGACAACTTTGGAATTCTAGATGCAAGTTTTCAGCAATGTGAGGTACTGGATTGTTAGAAGGAAGGAAAGAAGGAAATAATGAAAGAAAGAAAGAACGAAAGAAAGAAAGAAAGAAAGAAAGAAAGAAAGAAAGAAAGATAGAAAGAAAAGAAAGAAAAAGAAAGAAAGAAAGAAAAGAAAGAAAGAAAAAAGGAAGAAAAGAAAGAAAGAAAGAAAAAAGAAAGAAAGAAAGAAAAGAAAGAAAGAAAGAAAGAAAGAAAGAAAGAAGGAAAGAAAGAAAGAAAGAAAGAAAGAAAGAAAGAAAGAGAAAAGAAAGAAAGAAAGAAAGAAAGAAAGAAAGAAAAGAAAGAAAGAAAGAAGGAAAGAAAGAAAGAAAGAAAGAAAGAAAGAAAGAAGGAAAGAAAGAAAGAAAGAAAGAAAGAAAGAAAGAAAGAAAGAAAGAAAGAAAAGAAAGAAAAATAAATGATGCATCTATTGTCTGTAAAGCTCATTCAGCCCCTAAGGAACAAGATGATGTCCATGACAACTTTGGAATTCTAGATGCAAGTTTTCAGCAATGTGAGGTACTGGATTGTTAGAAGGAAGGAAAGAAAGAAAGAAAGAAAGAAAGAAAGAAAGAAAGAAAGAAGTTCACAACAAATAATATGGAAGAAAAAGAAACTGATTAATGTCTGTAAACCAAAGAGAAAACATATTAAAAAGGACACTGCTTTGTTATGTAACAAACAGTTTACAAGGAATAATAATATTTTTCTATCAGAAAACATCCAGTCTACAGAAAAAGGTATCATTTTTTCCAAGAGAATGTAGAAAAAAGAGGCAATAGGCAGGTGAAAAGGAAGAAATCAAAGCTGAATGTGGAAGGATTGAAGAACATTACTGTAAGAAAAAAGAGAAAGACAGATGTTAGCTACATGGCTCAAGCTGTGGATTTACAATGCCAGCTGGATGAGAATTTAATACGCAATGAAAACATTGGGATTAATAAGACTAATAGTGATGAAGACCTATCCTTTGTAACAATTGATAGAGCAGATATTACTGTATTAGAAGCTGAAGATTCTTCAGAGCTGGCCAGCAAAGATATTCTTGTAAGTGGAGATTCAGTTATTAGATGAACTAATACTTATATGTGCAGAGAAGATAATAAACATCAAATAGTGTTATACTTGTCAGGAGCAAAAATAGAAGATGTGAGACAAGCCTTGGAATGCATTAATGTAATGATGTATGGATCTGTTTTTATTCATGTTGGTACAAATGAACTCATCCAAAAGGATTCACTGACTGTTAGTAAGGAACCAACAGCCCTCTTAGATAGCATAGCTTGTACTGGTGTTAGAATATATTTTTCATAAATCACATATAGAAAGGATAGTCAGGTCACTGTGAATGAAAATATTTTTGGGTAAATACCTACATGGAAAAAAATGTCCTGTTTTAAAAAATGAAAATGTGTAGAACATACAAGCCTAGTTTTGGGCACATGTCTTCAGACAGGATGGTGTGCATTTGTCAAGATCAGGGAAGAGAATTTTTGAAGCATATATTTTGCAATATTTGACAAACACTAGGCAGGATTTTTCCCATTTCAAAAATTTAACAGTTCACAGATAACAACATTTGAGGCATCTTTGATGGTCGTTAATGCTAGGAGGATTAATAATAAAGTTTTTATTGGAAATTTTGCTACGTTGCCACAAGATTAATGCTGTTATTGTTTGTGAAACATGGTTAAAGAACAATGACTGGAAACCAGTTCTGTCATGGTATAAATGTTTTTACTGTAACAGACATTCTAACAAAAAATCAGGTGGAGGTGTTATGATAAGGATTAAAGATAGTTATGAGACTTGTGATTATTACATGTTCAGTGATAACACCAACACTATAGACTGTGTAACTGTGACAATAAAGACAACCCTGGAACATATAACAATTGTTGGAGTGCATAGACTACCAAAATCAAGTTCAGATGACCTAGAGGAATTCATGCATTTCTTGTATGAAACACAGGAGGGAAGAATAATATTAGCTGCGGACTTAAATTTATCAGAAACAGACTGGAATAATACTGATTCAACAACATCCGTAAGGAAATTATTCACAACATATATTCAGGAACAACAATTGCTTCAGATTGTAAAAAAACTACCATGGAGCGGAACATACTAGACATTGTTTGTGTTCCTAAAGAAATCACTGTTACTTCAAGTCAAATTTTACCACCATCAATGTGCAGTGATCATGGGGTCATAAAGGTTAATTTGTTGCTAGATAATTCTGCCAACTGAAATCTAAGCCAATACACAGAAGGTTAATTACAGATTATATGGAAGCAAAATAGTCACTGTGTAAAACTAACTGGAGCGAGGTGTTCAGTGGAAAAACTGCAGATGGAATGTGGAAAGTTTTTAAAGAGAAATTGATTGAGTGCAAAAAATCAAAAACATGTTTAACATCAGGATCTAGGCATACAACATCAGGTGGTTATATATCCATAAGAACAAGATATCTGATTAAGGTGAGAGAAAAAATATAAGAAATGGAAGACAGGTCGGACTACAACTTTGAAAACTGAAATAAATCATCTGGACAAACAGATTAAGCATAGTCTGAGACAAAATCAAGAAAAATGTGAAGAAAATGCATATAAAGACATTGAGCATAACAGAAACCTGTTTACAGATACATAAGATGTGGAAGGAGTAAAGACATACAAATATCAAACTGCAACTGGTATATATTTGTAAAACAATTGGTATGTATTTGTAAAACAAATTTATGTGTATAGTTTATTGTATGTAACTGGAGCTTTTCTCCTCAGGTCTCCACTGAAAATGGGTCTTTGGCCCAGCTGGACAAACCCAGTTAACAAATGTCAATAAATAAAATAAATAAATTGATAAACTGTATGCAGATTCTAAAATTTATTCTCAGACACAACAGATTATAGATATATTTACAAAATGTTATGCAAAACAGTTTGGCTCCACAAAAGGGGTGATAAGTTGTCCAAGTGACATCCAGGTAACTCCAGATACTGGAATCAAATTAGATTATACTGAAAAAGAACTGCACAAACTGAATCCAAACAAAGGGCATGGAATAGACAGAATTAGTAACAATGACCTGAGAAAACTTCAACAAGAACTTACAATACCATTATATCTGTTATTCACTAGGTCATATAAATATGGGGAGATTCCTCAAGACTGGAGACATAGGTTCATAGGTTCATACTAGGCTATCTGTCCTAGGGCATTTATAAGCCTAGCCAGAGTATGTTTGGCTTTCACCACCCATTTTAAATTAATTTTGCTATGCCCTTTTTCGAGGTTAGTATACTGTGCCTCTGTCTAACAGTGACACAGAAGTGATACCCGGGGTAAGATCGAAGCTAACTCTCTGCAAGCATATGTAACCGGAGGTTAGCATTGCTTACCCTCACACAAGCCAGTGCAAATCCACTTACAATTGCATAGAAGTGCCTTATTAAACCTGTCTTTAAGGGAAAGGGGAGTAGGACAAATTCAGAGTCATATAGATCCTTAAGTCTACTTTCATGTTGTGGAAAAATAATGGAGAAGGTAATATTGGATAAGTTATTTTCAGAGTTGGAAGGCTGGGACTTGAAACCATATATCAGCATGCATATGTTAAAAATAGATCTATTACCACCTGTAACATGATGTTCTATAACAACACAATAACAGCTATGAATGAGAAATTGTGCTGTGACGTGATTTATATAGATTTAACTTCAGCATTTGACAGGGTCATACACAAAACACTGATCAATAAATTAGTACAACTAGGTATTGATGTACTCTTGTTAAGATGGATAGCTTCATGACTTACAACTAGGATATGGTAAGTATCTTACAGCAACCAGGTAGGTGAAATCCTTGGTTACAGTCAGAGTGTCCCACAGGGCTCTGTCCTAGACCCTTACTTGTTTAGATTGTATCTTTCAGACCTAACTTTTTAATCTGAGGTGTTCTACAATCTATAAGCAGACAACCTGAAATTGGGTAAACTGATTAGATCTGTTACATATAAGGTAAGTCTGCAAAATAATTTGACTAAATTGACCATTTTTGTACAAAAACTAAGCATATTACATTTGGGAGACATAACTTGAATGGTGAATATTTAATACAGCACACAGTGATTGAAACTGTAGACTCATTTAAGAACCTGGGTATATGGGTAGATCCAGCTAGGAGTTTTTATAGTCATATCAAGAAATGGGTTAATAATAGTTATAGAACTATAGGTTGTGCTGGGCTATAATACAAACCATTGCAACTTAAACAACGTTACAACTCCTACAGTGTATCCACAACCACCCAATAACTTGACTCAACCAGCGTGTTTGAATGGACTGCCTGTAAGCTCTCCAGGAAGCAATGAAGACACAGCGTTGGTGAATAATTCACAGTTTAACCTTTCACCAAGGTCGGGTTCACATTTGCCAACACATCAAGGGAATAACTATTCAGCTTACCCGACTTGTCGAACTGGTTAGTGAAGAGTTTTTCTTTTTCAATGATCTCTCCCACGCATAACCCGTAGCAAAGCGGTGCAGGAGGTAACAATTTTACATTTGACATTGTCACACATTTAAAAACACTTGATAGTTTGTTAGTTAAAGTCAAAAAGCTTCAGTTGGAAATTTCTTACTTTCAAGAATGCCTGAGACATAAGATAGTGCCTAAAGGGTTAAGGCACCATCAATATCCAACTGGCTTAGTACCTAATTCACTTTTTCACAAGGAATTACTAGACCTATTTGACCGACAAGGCTTGGAATCGATTGAGCTTATTGTCCAACATTACTCTGTTTGGGTGGAAGAGCTTAACAGTCAAGTAGCAGATTTAGATGCAAAGATTAAACTGGACAATGATTTCACCAGGTACAAGTACGAATATGGTCGTATTTGTACCAGTATACACCAGTATCTGGTGAAACTTAAAAGTAACAAAGCTAAGAAGTTAGATCGTGACTGTAAAGCATACCAGAGTTGTAAGGCTTACCCACTACCCTCAACTGCACAGGTTTGGCAAGTCCCCTCTGAACTTAGTGCACTTTCCACCAACAACAGTCTTTCACCCACTCCTAATCAAAACCAACAAGTAAACTAGCTTCGTAACACAACAGGTTATGTAGTCGAGGACTTTAATCAAACTAATGGTCAAGGTTACACAGAAGTTAGGAGGAGCGAAAGGTTGTCTAAATTAAACAAACAATATAACTCAGTAAACCAAAATTTTCGCGAGGTAAACCAAATGGGGTAAGACCCAAACAGTGGAACAACAACAACCAGAGGAAAACCAAACAGAGATCGAGGAGGAACAAGACTTGAACGTACTGGCTCTTCACCTTAACGGGCTTAATGACACTCGAGTTATGTAACTGTCCTGATGAAACAAGGAGTATAGATTTATTGTTTCCTGATGAACTTAATGGTGAATCTTCTGGCCATCACCTAATTTTGGCAGAGGAAGTATTGGTGGAAGGTAAACCCACCATTATAAATAACAGGACAGGAGACTTTAAAGTTTTTAATTTTTCCTCAGTCAGCATTAACTTGGATATGGCGGACTTTTTGTCTAAGGGTAACACTTATGTCCCCATGCAGAAGTTTGACTTAGTAGGAACCATCATAGATTTAAAAACTTTTACAAGGAAACTGAATTTTAATTTAATGATGGGGGCTAATGCAGCAACAGTTCAAAATGACCAGTTTAGAATTTCAAGCACTTTTAATCCTCCATTACACCCACTTATTCACGTTTTTGAACACATGTGTGAATTAGACATCCATTACAACATAAAACACAAGAATAGGGATTACTTGCTTGATTCCATCTCGAAGAAGGAGAAAGAATATTTAGAATTCATTAAGTTGCACGATATTAGAGTCTGCAAGCCCAATAAGGGAGGAGGCTTGGTAATTTTCGATAACGCAGATTACTTTAACCGTATGGTAAATCTATTGGATGATCCCTCATGCAAACTCAGTTCCCGCTCAGAAATCAATCATGCATATACAGTAATTAAGAATAGTATATCAGACATGTTCATTGAGGGGCGAATAGAACAAAATGTATTTAATTACATGTCCACACAATTCCCAAGGTACCCTTACCTTTTTGGTATTCCTAAAATTCATAAGGATCTGTGTAACCCACCTATGAGACTGCTTGTAGATGGACGTGGTTCGCCCACTTATCCATGTGCTAAGGTAGTTGACTCTATTTTACAAAAATTCTTAAAATTCGAGCAACAAATCTGCAAGGATTCCTGGTAATTTTTGGAGAAGTTGAATAGTCTGGAGTTTCACTCAGACTACAACTTCCTCACTATAGACGTGAAAGACCTTTATACCTGCATACCTCACAATATTGGTATAGATTGGGTGACTCAAGTATTAATTAAGAACGGAGCTACTGCGGAGGAAACATCACTTGTGATCGAACTTTTAGAAATTATATTATATTTAGTGAGATGTTAGTGAATATTTTTAACACTTCAACTGACTTTCTTCGTTGTACTTCAACTTGTAACACTAAAAAGATAGCCTATTTGGACATCAGTTTAACTAAAAATTTTATTTTGAAATGTTATGAGGCTAAAATACACAGGAAGGAAACATACTCTAACACTTTTCTTCACTTTATGAGCTGTCACCCATTCCATCAGAAACGCTCAGTTATTAAGGGCCAAGTAGTGAGGGCAGCTCGTATAGTCACCACAGAGTATGATTTTCAAGAGGAATGTCAACTTTTGAAAACAATGTTTGAACACAGAGGTTATCCCTCAGGATTAATCGATGAACTAACTACTGGTTTATCTTAAGCGAGTTAAAGGAATGTACAAACCTATTTTGTCTAAAAGGAGTATCTCTATTACACAAGAGTCCGTATTAGACAATATAGGTAGTAATGCCCCAGCGGAACTGAGTGCTCCAGTTGCTCTCAATACTATAGGAACTAAGTTTATCACCACCTACAATGTATTAAGTTATCACTGTATAGAAATTTTGTGTAAAAACTGGGGTCTTTTTGCAAGTAACCCAGGAGTTTTAAATAAGTTAGGAGAATACCCTGGCACTATATTTAAGAAAGGTAGGAACCTTAAAGCACTGTACGAACAACAAAAGAGGAAGCAACCTAAAACTGCTGGAATGTATAAATGCCAGAATTGTAATTATTGTAAATTAGTAATTGAATCTAATAGGTTTCAAGTACACAATTTCCAATACAAGTTAAGATGTAGGGTCAATTGTAATTCTAAGATGGTTGTCTATTTGGCGCAGTGCCCGGGATGTGTGGCATTTTACATTGGTAAGACTGAGAGGAGACTCCGCGACCACATGTATGAGCATCTTTACGCTATTAATAAGAATAAACAAGACAATGCTCTAGCCAAACATATTGCTGAATTTCCGAGACACCACTTTAGATTTTTAGTTATTGATCAACCAGTATTAGATAAAAGAGGAGGCCCTACACCATTACGATTAGAAGAACTGGAGTTATCCTGGCAGATCAGACTTAACGCTTATAATCCACCAGGGTTAAATGAAAGTTGTAGTCTGAGTAGTGTGTTAAAACTTAAGAGCCTCATGAGATGATTTTAAATATGGGGTAGTTGTATTGAAGTAAAAAGTACAAATGTATTTACTTCTAACTTGTAATTGAATTTTTAATACAGACTGAGCACAATTTTAGCAGTCTACATAGTGAGTAGCAATGTAGATTGCTAGTACACACTTAGTTTTCCACATTTACTTATATTTTTTACAATAGTTCAAGCATTGTGAATAAGTTTTTATAGTCAACATTTTGACTACGTTTTTAGGAATATGTTTTTTAGCATGGTTTAATGCAGTATGTTTTC
>NC_056751.1:742989845-743014845 GCF_019279795.1 Protopterus annectens | reverse complement strand
TGTAGAAGGTTCTATAGGAATGAGAAGTGCACTAACTGGTTCTGTGACAGAGTAACTGATGCATGGAACAGACACCAAATTACATTAAAGTACTAGAGAATCATCAGACAACCTATGTAGAAGGTTCTATAGGAATGAGAAGTGCACTAACTGGTTCACTGACAGAGTAACTGATGCATGGAACAGACACCAAATTACATTAAAGTACTAGAGAATCATCAGACAACCTATGTAGAAGGTTCTATAGGAATGAGAAGTGCACTAACTGGTTCTGTGACAGAGTAACTGATGCATGGAACAGACACCAAATTACATTAAAGTACTAGAGAATCATCAGACAACCTATGTAGAAGGTTCTATAGGAATGAGAAGTGCACTAACTGGTTCTCTGACAGAGTAACTGATGCATGGAACAGACACCAAATTACATTAAAGTACTAGAGAATCATCAGACAACCTATGTAGAAGGTTATATAGGAATGAGAAGTGCACTAACTGGTTCTGTGACAGAGTAACTGATGCGTGGAACAGACTACCAAATTACATTAAAGTACTAGAGAATCATCAGACAGCCTATGTAGAAGGTTCTATAGGAATGAGAAGTGCACTAACTGGTTCTCTGACAGAGTAACTGATGCATGGAACAGACACCAAATTACATTAAAGTACTAGAGAATCATCAGACAACCTATGTAGTAGGTTCTATAGGAATGTGAAGTGCACTAACTGGTTCTGTGACAGAGTAACTGATGCATGGAACAGACTACCAAATTACATTAAAGTACTAGAGAATCATCAGATAACCTATGTAGAAGGTTCTATAGGAATGAGAAGTGCACTAACTGGTTCTGTGACAGAGTAACTGATGCATGGAACAGACTACCAAATTACATTAAAGTACTAGAGAATCATCAGATAACCTATGTAGAAGGTTCTATAGGAATGAGAAGTGCACTAACTGGTTCTATGACAGAGTAACTGATGCATGGAACAGATTACCAAATTACATTAAAGTACTAGATAATCATTAGACAACCTGTGTATAAGGTTCTATAGGAATGAGAAGTGCACTAACTGGTTCTGTGACAGAGTAACTGATGCATGGAACAGACTACCAAATTACATTAAAGTACTAGAGAATCATCAGATAACCTATCTAGAAGGTTCTATAGGAATGAGAAGTGCACTAACTGGTTCTGTGACAGAGTAACTGATGCATGGAACAGACACCAAATTACATTAAAGTACTAGAGAATCATCAGACAACCTATGTAGAAGGTTCTATAGGAATGAAAACTGCACTAACTGGTTCTCTGACAGAGTAACTGATGCATGGAACAGACTACCAAATTACATTAAAGTACTAGAGAATCTTCAGATAACCTATGTAGAAGGTTCTATAGGAATGAGAAGTGCACTAACTGGTTCTCTGACAGAGTAACTGATGTATGCAACAGACACCAAATTACATTAAAGTACTAGAGAATCATCAGATAACCTATGTAGAAGGTTCTATAGGAATGAGAAGTGCACTAACTGGTTCTCTGACAGAGTAACTGATGCATGGAACAGACTACCAAATTACATTAAAGTACTAGAGAATCATCAGATAACATCTGTAGAAGGTTCTATAGGAATGAGAAGTGCACTAACTGGTTCTCTGACAGAGTAACTGATGCATGGAACAGACTACCAAATTACATTAAAGTACTAGAGAATCATCAGACAACCTATGTAGAAGGTTCTATAGGAATGAGAAGTGCACTAACTGGTTCTCTGACAGAGTAACTGATGCATGGAACAGATACCAAATTACATTAAAGTACTAGAGAATCATCAGATAACTTCTGTAGAAGGTTCTATAGGAATGAGAAGTGCACTAACTGGTTCTGACAGAGTAACTGATGCATGGAACAGACACCAAATTACATTAAAGTACTAGAGAATCATCAGACAACCTATGTAGAAGGTTCTATAGGAATGAGAAGTGCACTAACTGGTTCTCTGACAGAGTAACTGATGCATGGAACAGACACCAAATTACATTAAAGTACTAGAGAATCATCAGACAACCTATGTAGAAGGTTCTATAGGAATGAGAAGTGCACTAACTGGTTCTCTGACAGAGTAACTGATGCATGGAACAGACACCAAATTACATTAAAGTACTAGAGAATCATCAGACAACCTATGTAGAAGGTTCTATAGGGATGAGAAGTGTACTAATTGGTTCTCTCACAGAGCAGCTGATGCATGGAACAGACTGCCAAATTACATTAAAGCAAGTACTAGTTTAGATATTTTAAGGACAGCCTGGACACTTATTATGGGAACAAGTGTTTTGGTATACTGGCAAACTAGAAGGGCATTTAATGCTTGTACTTGAAATGTTTGCATGTATGTATGTAATAGCTTCTCTATTAATAATTCCCAGGTTCTCTTCCTGTATTGTCCTGCTTTGTGTTCTTGAGAATGCCCTCCAAATGCATAGCACAACCCTGACTAATTACACCTTGGTGTATCATCATTTATCTGAGGTGATGAAGCAGAGCTGCCACATTACATCATCTCACTGGCTGCCACATTACATTGTCTCACTGTCTTCCTCACGTACCTTGCTGGAGTCATAAGCACCAGTTGATACTAACTGCCCCAGCCTGGTTATATCAAGAAAGGCACCAATGCTGTTTTCAGTTTCTTGTGTGAATAAGAGGTCAAAACATTAAATAGGGCTAAAGATAGGACCAGTCCCTAAAGGATACCACTCCACCACCTTTTGCATTCTATCCTCTAGCCATTTCTTCTCTGACCTCAAATCCTGACCCTGCTCATACTTACATCTTCATTTTTTTTCAAGAGGCCTACTGTGGAGGATTGACTCAGTGGTATTAGTGGAGTCCAAGTAGATCACATCCACCTGGGTTCCCTTGTCTACCTCCCTGGCAACACAGTTGTTGAACTGGCTTGATTTAGTCTGACTGGATTTACCTATGGTTAACCCATGATGGGATTTGTTATAGCTGTTTGTACTCTAACAACATTCTAGAGCTTGACGTCTGGACTGCCTCAGTCAATTTACCTTCCGCGAAATCAGATTTACTTGCCTTCTTGACTGGGCCTACTTGATCCCTGTCCCTTACAATATTGCTTCTGTTGAACACAGACTCCCCACCCACCAAGGCCCTCTGCCTTCCATCTGAATATGTCTCTTAGTCCCTCTTTCCTGTTCTGTTCTGTTATTCTTCACCTGGTATTCCATCCTGCCTAGACACTTCTGATATCACCTCTTTCTCTTCTCTCTGCCTGTAGTCTTTATTCTTCTCTGCCAACTTGCTTTTTTACAGTCTGCCATGCTGTGCCCAGACTACCTTTTCTGCTGCCTGCCAAAACATCTCTACTTCCTTCATATTTACCACAAACCCCATTGCTGCCTCCATGTTTCATCTTATGTGTTCATCATCTTTCTCTGCCCCTAGCTACCACTGCCAAGGTAGTACTCCCAAAGTTTTCTTCCTCCTCTCTCCTTTCTCCGCAAGTCCTGTCTCACTCTACTGCTGTTCCTAGAGACTGATTCTATTTCCTAATACTCTTGCTGTGCATTCAGCTCCTATAGTGACCCCATGAACAGCTGCCATCAGCCGCAGCAGTGACTAGGCAAGTAGAGAACAGAAGTAGAGTGCCAGGTCTCTCACACACACACACACACACACACACACACACACACACACACACACACACACACACAGCCACACACACACACACACACACACACACACACACACACACACACACACACACACACACACACACACACACACACACACACACACACACACACACACACACACACACACACACACACACACACTCACACACAAACACACCACACACACACACACACACACACACACACACACACACACACACACATCTACACACACACACCACACACACACACACACACACACACACACACACACTCACACACACACACACACACACACACACACACACACACACACAAACACCCCCACACACACATACACGCACGCACACACACACACGCACACACACACACACACACACACGCGTGCATCACAATAATTTAAAGCCAGCAATCTCTCTGCGACATGCCCTTGGGATGTTGGAGAAAACCAGAATACCCAGAGAAGATTCCGCAGACTCTAAGCCGAAGACGTCACAGACAAGAACAGAACCAGAGAAGCTTTTGCTGTGAGGTAAGCATACTACTCATTGTCTGTGCTGCTCCTTCTTCCTTCCTTCCATACTTTCCTCTAAACCCCCCTGATCCTAAGCAGACCCAGCATTATCCTTCTGTGACCAGTTCTCTAAGACAAACTGACGTCACCTAACCAACACCTGCCCTTTCCCATCTGCTAGAATATGCAGCTCTTTCCTCCTTCCCACTCTACTTCAGCTCAAATTTATCACCTTGGTTCTTGACCTTTTGAAATGTATGTGACTCTGTCTCTATACTTTAGTCCCAATGTTCTCACTGTCAGGCTTTATTGATCAGTATTGATCCTCTAATAACTATTGATACCATGCTGTAGGTATGTCTGTACCTCTAGTCACACAGATATGTCTACTGGGGTTTTACTGTCCTTGCCTTATCCATCTTTTGGCCTGTCTGTAGCTTGACTGACTTTTGACCTGTCGACCTGTTCAACCTGTCTGTCATTTGTCTATTTTTAATCCAACTACCTGCTTTATTGTTTGTTTTTTTTTTCTTTTGGAGAAGAGTTACATTCCTTTGTACCATCTGCTGTGCACCATAGCTGTTCACCCTTCTATGTTGTACACTGTAAAAAGCCTATGGGTACCTAGCAAAATAAGTAAACCACATTAAAAACACATAGTGTTGAGCTCCATAAAGCACCCCTGTGTTGTTTTGCGCAAACTGAAACTCTATCTCATGGTTAGCTACACAAAGACTTTAGACATTTCACTGACTTGTGCTTATTAGCATAAACAAGCACTGGATAGTGTACTAATCCTTCATTGCTAGAAAATTCTCTGTGGAGTTCCAAAAAGGACACAGGCATTGAAAAGACATTTTATTGTGAGCCTTTAGGAGAGAATTGTGTCAACTTGCATTCCTGTGCAATGACACTCTTCTCACCTCTCTCACCTGCACCTGCAACTACCACCAAACGTTCATTTCCCAGGTAGTTTTATATTGTATCCATCTCCAGAACCACTGTTCAGAGACTTGTCATTGGAAAAAAAAAGCTTAGATGGAGATGGTTTAAGCAGTTGTAAAAACATTGTGTTTGCATCACATGTGACCTCCATTCCACTGTCCTTGCCAGCATACTTTTTGACTGCATTGCACTGAGTATGGTTAGCAGTCTCTATTTTGCTCTGCTTCAGTCTACTTTTCACCTTTTCTATTTGGCTTTTCACTGGTGATTGTATGTGCAACTGAAATGGGGTCAGGCAAGGGCAGGACTTTCTTACTCTCTCTGGCCTATTTCTGATGTCACTGGTCACATTTCCTCCTGATTAGCCTGTTTCTGATGTCACTGGTCACACGTTCTGATGACACTGGTCACACTTCCTCCTGATTAGCCTGTTTCTGATATTACTGGTCACACTTTCTGATGTCACTGGTTACACTTCCTCCTGATTAGCCTGTTTCTGATGTCACTGGTCACACTTTTTGATGTCACTAGTCACACTTCCTCCTGATTAGCTAAGAAAGATGTTACATCTTATAACGAGCTTTCTCTAGCAGGGACCTCAGTTGTAGGCTACATTGCTTTCTTTTTTTCTTGGGATTGTACCCCCCATACAGAGATTATGTCCCCATGCAATCATCAGTTAGAGCTGCGTTAGTGGTGTAGCTTATTCCCTGCAATGGGGTCTGTTTGTAGAATTGCTGTAAAAAGGAAGTGAGAACATGTGTACTTGATTTTTAAGTCACCTCCAGTCTTTCTAGGGCTACAAGTCTGAGTCTTAATAAAAAGCAATGCCTGAACTTGAGGCTTTCCTGCAATTTGAATACATTCAGATATGTGTAGTCACACTAACATGGTTTTAGAGCAACAAAAGCACTCCCACTATTCCTGGGTATCATGACAATCATGTCTTCAGAACCACTGGCAATTGTGGGGGGTATCCATATTTGTCAATGACATCATTACTTCATAACAGTATACTAGGGATATCACATGTGAATGCCTAGAAGTCCAAATCACCTTAAAAAAGATTAATTCACACTTCATAGCTAGCTATAGAATATTTTGCATGTCCCTTTCAGAGCATGATAGCTATCTTAACACATTATCTGAAATCCCCATTAAACCCAAGACCTTTCAATTGGGTGACGTCAGCTATCCATCAATAAATTGGATGACCTACACTGCCAATAGCTGGCATACCTAGTGCTTCCTTGACATTATAAATGCAAACTCTCCTTCACAAATAGTTAACCATCTTACTAGGGGCCTCAGTATCCTGAATTTGGTCCTCACAAATATGGCCATTTTTGCACAGCTCCATATGTATCATGTCTTGTTAATTTTGACCATAATTTAGTGACCTTTTCCTTTAAAAGCGGCAGTACTTCCCTGTAAATAGCTCTGTGTTTAGGGACTTCTCAAAAGCAAACCTTCTTTAGTTACTTAGTGACTTAAATAAATTCTGCTGTAATCCTCCTCTAAAGGATCACATTGCTAAAGCTGCTACTTTTGTCTCTGACGTCTACTTCCACTTAAATAGTTGCATTGGTATGGCAGTCCCTATCTGCAACAAATATAATAGGTTCATAGGTTCATAGGTTCATACTAGGCTATCTGCCTGAGGGCATTTACAAGCCTAGCCCATAGTTTTGTGGCTTACGCCACCCCTTTAGTATGGGGAACTATACCCATTATTTTGCTGTGCCTCTGTCGAGCAGTGACACTGAGGTAATCCCTGGGGTATATCTGCAATCTCCCATCCATTGGTCAAGATTTCTCTTGAACAAGGCCAGCGAGGTGCTGTGCCTCACATATACCGGGATTTTGTTCCACAGCATAGGGAGTCTTTGGATGATGAATCTATCCCTCCAGCACGTCCTATTAATAGCCGTCGAGGTTTAAGTCTCCCCTTGTGGCTCTGACGGATCTAGATTTTTTGAGGTGAAGCATATTCATCAAATCTGGGTTTGACATGGCCTTGTATGTTAGGCAAAGGTCACCTCTGAGCAAGCGGTAGGCGACTGAATAGAGCTGGAGTTCTTTCAGTCGGGCAGCATAGGACAGATGTTTGAGACCCTTTATCCTTTTGGTGAGGAACTTTTGTGGCCTCTCCAGCTGCTGCAAGTGTCGGGTCAGATACATTCTGAATGGGGCATTGTACTCAATCATTGGTCTGATGAGTGATGAGTATAGGGAGACTATGACCTCCCTTGATCTAGATGAGAATCCCTTCATGATAAGGTGGGCAATGTAGAAGGTCTTCCTAACTACTTTAGCTACATGGGTGTCGAATGACAGACTACTATCAACCTGGGTCCCCAGGTCCCTGATAACTTCTTCTGTGCTCAGTGGATTGCCACCTATTTGGTAGCTAGGGGTAACCTTGTTTTTCCCAAAGGGTATGACTATGCATTTTTTGGCATTTAACTTTAGGCCATGGCTCTGGCACCAGTTATCCGTTTCTGTGAGACCCTTCTGAAGGATATCTGTGTCAGATGAGACGTTTAAAAACAAACCTCTGCAGTGTATACCCATATAAATGAATTTATATAACAAGAGAAAGAAACTGCTTGATGCTTATACATGGTCTCATTCTACCTACCTTAAGAGCACACTTAAGGAAATTAAAAAAGAGCTCCGGTGATCCATTAGGAAGCTCAAAACTGAATATGAACTAAAATAGTCACTGACACCATCTGTAAATCTTTCTTTAATTATGTCATGAAATTAAGAACTAACACCAAACAGTGTTCAGAGCTAGCCCACAATAATATTATACTCTCTGACACAAAGAAAATAGTTAATATCATAGCTAACAAATTTACTGCAGATTTTACTCCACCCACAGTTACAGCTATCACACAGGTTCCATAATCCCAGTCACTCCCTTTAATTACTATAGAACAAGTTATAGAGCCCTCTCAAAAACAACTAGGAATACTTCATCCATGGACCCTGATAACATACCTAGTTACCTGATTATCAGTGGCAAATGTGACCTTTCTGAGCCCCTGCTTAAACTCTTTAATCTATGCCTCTCCACTGGTTATATTCCTGAAACCTGAAAAATGGCTGCTGTAATACCATTACACAAGGGTGGCCCAACCACTAACCCTAGTAACTATAAACCTATTAGTCTCACTAATCTCATATGTAAAGGTATGGAGAACACTGTCTCAAACTTCATAAATAAAGATCCTTGTGGCCTTGATCATTATCAACGTCCTTCTCCCATTTTCTATATTGGGTCAGGGCATCATGTCACTTGTCACTATTTCTCCCTGTTCGATAACACTCTCCTACCTTCTTCAACCATCATGTCTGACCGTCAGAGGCATTCTCTCACACAATCCATCCACCTCTTTCCTGGATGATCTTCTTGTCTGTCGCAAATCTTCTTTGCCCGATTGTCTTCTGCTTTTCTGCACATGTGCCTGAACCACCATAATCTCTTCTCTTTGACCTTTTCTATAATCGGAGCTACTTTGTCATTTGCTCTTGTGTCCTCATTTCTTCATCTGTCTCATAGTGTATGCCCTACTACCCATCTCTCTAGCATCTCAACATCCTCAACTGCTGTGCCTTTACTGCCCCAGTTTCTGTACCATACAATGCTACTGCTCACACCACTGTTTTATGCACCTTACTTTTCAGCATCCTTGTGTCATACACTACCCCTGACGCTCCATACCAGTTGGCTCAGCCCCTCTGATTCTAGCTTTGAGCTCTTTATTCAGACTTTCCTTCTCCCAGATACTTGAAGTTGTTAACCTGTGCCACTATTTTTTCTTCTATCTCAATTCTCAGCCTCTTCTGATTTCTCCCATTGGATGTCATTACGACTGTCTTATCTGTACTCAATTTCACCCTATGTGCCTTCAGCTTTGCACTCTATTCACCTATTGTATGATAAAGTTCTTGCTCAGAGTCTGCCTGTAATGCAACATTGTCTGTATACAGCAGCTTCGTTGATGTGTCCTGACTGACCTGATTGCTAATGTAGTCCATCACCAGTATGAACAGCAGTGGTCTCAGAGATGAGCCCTGATGCACATCCAGTTCCATTAGGAACTGCTCTATAAGACCAAACACTGTTTGTACTTGAGTTACTGGGTCCTTGTACATAGCTTGCACTATTTCTACCAATGTTTCTGGGACTTTGAACCACCACAGGACTAGCCAAATCAGCTATCTTGGGACCTTGTCATGTCCTTTCTCCAACTCTAGCAATGCCCAGTTGGATTCTTTCCTCATTTTTAGATTCAGACTTCATTAATCTGGACATTGAAAATCTCTCATTCCTGGACCCTCATCAATTTGGCTTTATTAAAGGAAGGCCCTGCCTCTTTAACCTCATTAATTTATTTGAAAAAGTAACTAAAGCAGTGGATAGTGGTCATGCAGTGCATACAGCATATTTAGACCTGGCCAGGGCCTTTGACACTGCTCTCCATTCAGGCTTCATTGGTAGATTTGTACATTTGAATATAAATCCTTACACTATATGATGGATAGTTAACTGTTATCTGACAGAGCCATGTGGTTAGAGAAGCAGGTGCCACTTCTGAAAGCAAAACAGTTAGCGGCGGTGTCACCCAAGGCTCAGTTTTGGGCACTCTCTTATTTGACATATATTTCTCAGACCTTCAAGCCAGCACTTCTGGCCTGTGGTTAAGTAAGTTTGCAGATAAGTTCATAGGTAGGTACTAGCCTATTGGCCCTAGGGCCTGTACAAGCCCAGCCAAAAAGGTACCCTGGTTTTTGCCACCTAAGAAAATTATTTTCCTGTGTCACTGTCGAGCAGAGCCACAGAAGTGATCCCCGGGGTGAATTTCCTATCTCCCATCCAATCATCAAGATTTTTCTTGAAGAGTGCTAATGAGGAGCTTTGTTTGATATAGAGAGGTAGTTTATTCCAAAGTATGGTAAGTCTTTGGGACAGGAATCTATCCCTCTAGCATGTTCTGTTTATTGTGGTGACAAGGTTTAGGTCCATAGAGAGTGTAGCTCAGAGGGATTGGGACTTCTTTAAGTGGAGCATGTCCAACAGCTCTGGGTTTGACATAGCTTTGTATGTTAGGCAGAGATCACCTCTGAGTTGGCGATATGTGACGGAGTAAAGCTGGAGTTTTTTGAGACAGTCTGCGTAGGGCATCTATTTGAGGCCATTAATCCTCTTTGTGAGGTATTTCTGTGGTCTTCCCAGTTGTTGCAGATGTCTTGAGAGGTACATACCAAAAGAGGCGTTGTACTCTATAATGGGTCTAATGAGTGATGAGTAGAGGGGAACAATGACCTCTTTTTTTCTGGATGAGAAACCTTTTGTGATGAGATGTGCCACATAGAAGGATTTCCTGACCACTGTGGCGATGTGATTATCAAAGGAGAGACTACTGTCCACCTGTGTCCCAAGGTCTCTTATCACACTTTCGGTGTTAAGTATACTACCACCTATGTTGTAGTTCATGGGTACAGAGTTTTTACCAAAGGGATGACAATGCACTTTTTGGCATTGAGCTTGAGGCAATGGCTTTGACACCAGGCATCTGTCTCAGTGAGGCCCTTTTGTAGGATGTCCACATCGTTAGAAGCTTCGATTATGGCTTCTAGTTTGCAGTCATCTGCGAACTTCATTAGCCAAAGACCTTCTGTATTAGCCTGTACTTCAGAGAAGTAGATACCAAACAGGAGAGGACCCAGGACTGAACCCTGTGGTGCTCCACTTGTCACTGGTCTGAAGTCGGATTTGGAGTCTGCTACTTTCACAGTGTGGGCTCTGTCAGTGAGCCAGTTGGCAACCCATCTTGTGACATAGGGATTTATACCTAGTTTAGTGAGTTTATCTATAATTCCAGAGTGGGAGATGGTGTTGAAAGCCTTGGCAAGATCTAGATAGGCTGTGTGAACCACCTTACCCTCATCTACGGCTTTGGTGACTGCTTCAAAGAAGTCTATAAGGTTTAGGAGACATGATCTGCCTTTTACAAACCCGAATTGGGTGGGGTCCAGAGTTTGGAGGTTAGCAATGTCTTTGTTTATAAGTTCCATAATAATACATTCCATGGCCTTGCAGACCAGGCTCATAAGGCTAATGGAGTGGTAGTTCTGGGGGTCTGTGGTGACTCCCCCCTTGTGGAGTGGGATAACCGTCGCTGTGCACCATTCAGCGGGCACAAAGCCTGAGGTGAGGCTATGACTGAACATGGTACTTAGGTGGGGTACCAGTTCGTTCTGTAGTTCGTGTAGAACGCAGCCTAGGATGTTGTCTGGTCCCGTGGATGCTGTGTTCTTGGCTTTGGAGAGTGTGTTTTTTACCTGTGCAGCCGTGATTACAGGAACTTTGCATTCTTCCGGTATAGAGATGGGCTCTTTAGGGGGTGAGGGGTGATGACTGTAAACTGGGTGCTGTTATTCGATATTCATACTTGGTCCAACACGGCATAGACCATGTTGACAGTTGGTGTAAGGACAATGGTCTCAAATTAAATGTAAAAAGCATAGCATAGTTCATTTTGGTAAACAAAGCTGTTTCACTTACTGTATAGGAGATGCATCCCGCCAATCAGACACTGTTGTAAGGGATCTGGGTGGTCCTGTTGATAATTTCTTATTATTTGGCCATCATGTCTTTACAGTAGTTTGGAAAGGCTTTTATCTGGTCCATTTAATTTCTGAAGACTTTCCCACTACATCCAAATAAGTCTTATTTCCCCATTACTCATATCTTATCAAAGCCATTATTGAATATAGTGCGCCTTTTGGCATGAATTTATCTAAACACATCACACAACTTGAGATATTCATAACTAAAAAGATCAGTGTCCTCAAAACTCAATTGTCAGGAGAGACTGGCAGCCTTGTCTCTGTATTGAGTCTCTTACAGACTCCTCCATGGAGATCTATGTCTAGCCTTTCATGCCATGGAAGATCAAACTATATTTGATTTCTTATTCCTTTGCAGAACTAATGGAACATCAAATAATTGGTTAAATGAACTATAAAGCTTCATCAGCAGATAAATAAAAACATTGGCATGATAGATTGCTAACCTTACATATCCCTCATCTCTAGAACAAACTTCCACTACATATCAAGCAAAGTAACACCCTTCCCACCTTCAAGGTAAACCTAGATAATTGGATTGGCAGCCTCAAATTCTCTCCCAGTCTATCTTGTCTTGCCTTCCTTGAGGCTACAGGGAAATTCTGAATAGGGTTTCTTGGCTAGGTTTCAAAGGGTCTGCAGACTGATTGACTAGTACTTACCTATGAACCTATGAACCTTTGACTCTCTGCTAGTTCACTCTGATCCCTGCTGGCCTGCTCTCTTTTCTTCCACTTTCAATAACCTTCTTTTACTTTAGTATGCTTTTAGGTTCTGTCCAGAAAGCAATGTTCATTTGAGTAGCTGCAAACATGTTGCACACTCGGGAAATGCACATCTCTATAACAAAGTCATACCTATTATATTAACATAAATAGCATGATACTGTTTTCGGCAAAGATACAGAATAGTTATGTAGCTCACTAAAATCCAGTGCTGTATACATAAAGCAATATATCTTGAAGCAATTTTGCATTTTTTGACACTCTGGATAGAAGCTGGTCCTTGCATTACTGTTAAGAAGTAAACAAAGAGATCAAGCAGCCAAACAGATTACCCTAAGGTCATATACCAGAAAAAAGTAAAGATTTCAGAGATGAAAAATGAATGTTCATTCATCCTTGTTATAAGGTATTCTGCGATTTATATAGATTTTATACGAAACATTAAAATTTCTGAACTTTACGTAGCTCATGTTCTACAGTGCTCAATATTGACTTTCATGATCAGCAAGCCAGATCAGAACTAATACCAGGCAGGGTCATGTTCATTTCACCAGGGTGGTTACGTATTTCTGATTCATATCCTTAAATCACACTAAGGCTTTGTTGAGTTCTATACTGAACTCAGCAATTATAGTTAGCACAGAGGATTAAAGCTATAAGCTGCTTCCTGTAGTGCAGGGTTTGATTCCCTCAGCCTTCATTTGTCTGCAGTATGATTCTGAGCAGATCACTTAATCAGACGATGCTATGGCAAAACTCTGCTATGCTCTTCAATGGTCTCCTGGACTGAATAACTAGCAACTAATTGTGGACATTTCATGGAATATCTGCATAATCTCCAGAATGCCTTTCAGTGAGGAGAATGCCTTTCAGTGAGGTTTTATGCCTTTGTTCTCTTTTTTTTTTTTTTGTTAAAAACATATGCCTGAGTAATGTCCCCTTTTATTGGAAACCTAGAATCATAGTGCCCCTTTATAATTTTGTCTTACCCAAACAAGAATATTTCTAGCCATAAATATATATATATAGGGCTAAACAGAACTCTTTACTGCATGGTTGTTCTTCTTTTGAGATGCCCATAACTTCCTAAGTGCATATGCTACACAAACTTCTGCACCACTCAAATATTTTGTATGGTTTTAGACTGATGGACATACCTCTCAAATGTCCAGATTTTCACAGAATGTCCAGATATTTGCCTCATATTTTTGTACTGTTCCTCATAAAATTTGTGGTGTTTCTGGCTAAACTCTGGAATGAGCTGGGGTTTAAAGTCAATAAATAATAACATACATTTCAGTTTCAGATGTCATAGCCATTAGAAAATGCATGCTAACACAAACCCTGTTATTCTACCAGCTTTCTAAGTTTATAAGAGCAACATTTAAAATGTGCTCCTATGTTTGGGCCTTTGCCCCCAAATGTGCTCCTATGTTTGGGCCTTTGCCCCCCCCCCCCCCATTTTGTCAGGCTTTGTCCATCTTTCTTGCACTAAGAAAGGTATACTGATACAAATTCATAAAAACTTTTCAAAAGTAGAGATCCTGCAACTTTGCTAATTTTCTCTGCTCCCTACCACTTCTCAGCAGGCTGAAAGAGTTAATGTGGGAATTATCTGTATCCGCTATAGTCTGTTGAGACAATGACAATACTGTGGTTACAATATAATAAGCATCTATGGATTTCATCAGGTTCTCTAATTAAGATGGCCACCTAGCCACAGATACAATTAAAAGGATCAAAGATGGAAGGAGTGGGAGCAACACAGGCAGTAACAGAATGTTTAATTTGCCAGCAACACCACTGTTAGTGAAGTCCCAGAAGAATTAATTGGATGTTACTTTCCTAAGGATGTGGAATTGGTTAACAGCCCTCAGTTTGTAGTAGCTTGTTAAAATGACATTCCTACCAGGGAAGGTGAAGAATTCTAAATAAATAGTGTATAAAAGCTGTATGAAGGCCAGAGACAGAAATAGGAAGAAAAAACTGAGACTCCAGAGTCAGAAGTCTAACGCCAGACTCCATGAAGAATGTAAAAATTATGACAGCCAAAGCAATGTGACATGAGAAAAAAAATCTACAATTCAGGTAGCAACAATCAATGAAATGCTACAGATAACAAGGAACGTTTGCAAAGGAATCTTATCCCCTTCTAGAGGTATAATGGCAAATGCAAAAAAAAAAAATCTTCTTTAGCAGCAATATAATTACCCTCTTCCACTTAAATACATTTTGTCAGCTTATGGCCCTGCTCTAACATGTTGCCTGAAGAGTGTTAGTTTGGTACAACATTTTTTCTACGGCTATTGTCAAAATCCTATTGCAAATAATGAAAAGTTATTTTAATGAGATCTATTCTATTATGCAATTTTACTGAGCTGTTCTCTAATTATATTATTCCTGTTTGTATTCCTCATTGAGCCTAGGTCATGGCTGAAAAAGGTCAGATGACCAGCCAGTCTAGCTGGTAATTAAGTATTTACATATATTTATATATTTCTATCTATAGATATTTATCTATCTATATATATATATATATATATATATATATATATATATATATATATAGAGAGAGAGAGAGACAGATAAATAGAGATGTACAAACTTAAATAAAGGCATGGAACAGCTCCAGGATGAATTATGACTTTATTTTACCACAACAGTAGTAAGGTCAGCTAAGACATGAAGAAGCACACCTGTAACTTATTCTTTTTGAGATAAAACTCATTTTTTCTAAACCTAATCTGGCTGCATCCCTGAACCTGTGCCACAGGATTATAAAGCTGTGACCATGGTGCAAGAAACTTGAGTTCAAACAGTGACTTGGGTGTCTGATGGCAAGGGCAGGGAGGATGGATGTACCCATCACAGGACAGGGTGGAAGGTAAGCACATTGGGTACACTGAGGATGGCTGTGCCCATCATAGGACAGGGTGGAAGGCTGGCACACTCAGGGCACACTGAGGATGGGTGTACACATCATAGGACAGGGTGGAAGGTGGGCACACTGGGCACACTGAGGATGGGTGTGCCCATCACAGGACAAGGTGGAAAGTGGGCACATTTGGCACACTAAGGATGGATGTGCCCATCATATGACAGTGTGGAAGGTGAGCACACTCTGGGTACACTGAGTATGGGTGTGCCCATCATAGGACAGGGTGTAAGGTGGGCACACTGAGGATGGGTGTGCCCATCATAGGACAGGGTGGAAGGTGGGCACACTGGGAACATTGAGGATGGAAGTGCCCATCATATGACAGTGTGGAAGGTGAGCACACTCAGGGCACATTGAGGATGGGTGTGCCCATTACAAGACAGGGTGGAAGGAAGACACAGTCAGGCCACACTCATGTCTTTTGATTTAACAACCACGAAGTGTCTCATGAGGGTGGATGGAAAGATCTGCTGACATCAGCCCATTGCACATCCTGCACTTTTGATGTTATTCAGAGTAGGCAGGATTCAGGAATAAATAGGAAAAGACTCACCAACATGAGTATGTTACTGACTCAGGGGCTTTAATCTCCTCATCACCCTAGGCATGGGTCAAGTTGGACTAAGGTAGGCCTGGTACACCAAATGTATGAGGAGAAGAACTGGGGAAGCTGATACTCAGACATCAGGAGCTAAAGATAGTCAAACCCCCTAATCCAACTGCATAAATCACATCATACAAGGCCAGCCATATTCATGTTATCCTTCTCACTTTCTCATCCTGATGTCATCTTGTAAAATTATTGTTCATCACTTGCAATATTACTTAGAGATGTAATTTCCTTTGGGTTGCAGATTTCCAGATCTGACAAATCAATACATAAATCAATAAATAAAACAAGTAAAATTATCATGAAGGCTTTAAGTAAATATGAAGGTCAGTTAAAACACATTAATAAACTGTATATAGTGGCAATAAAGTTACTCTGAAGCATTAGATAACCACTGACTGCAAGCCTGACTACAAGCATATCACAAGAAGGACTAACGTAAATTTTGTGTGTACTCAAGCAATAAGAGCAAGCAACCTACAATGTTCAATTAGGAGTGCAGGCATGCATTGTGTGGTCACGAATACATGATGACTTCCACCCATCCATCCAAACAAATAGAATGTTGCAACCATTGAGGTTGCCACTGACATCTCTCATCTCAACCCCGTTCTGTTTATTCTGCCATCACCTGTTCTCCAGATTCTCTAAAAAACTAACCATATATAACAGCAACTTAAATTTGTAATGCTTATTCCCCCCTACAGCCACACAAGCCCCAGCATGTTCCATTAGAAAACCTGTGAACTTCAGCTCTGCACCAAACACTTAAAACAAGATGGTTTAATATTTTTTTTCTCTTCCCCACAATGAAAAAAAATTCCAACTGTCTCACTGACAGAACCCACACTGTAAAAGTTGCAGACTATAAATCTGACTTCAAACCAGTGACAAGTGGAGTACCACAGGGTTCAGTCCTGAGAACTCTTCTGTTTGGTATCTACTTCTGTGAAGTACAGGCTAACACAGAAGGCCTCTGGCTAACAAAGTTCCCAGATGACTGCAAACTAGGAGCTATAGTCGAGTCCCCAAATGATGTGGACATCCTACAGAAGGGCCTCACTGAGACAGATGCTTGGTGTGAGAGCCATGGCCTCAAGCTCAATGCCAAAAAGTGCATTGTCATCCCGCTTGGTAAAAACTCTGTACCCATGAACTATGACATAGGCGGCAGTCTACTTAACTCTGAATGTGTGATAAGAGACCTAGGGACCGAGGTGGACAGTAGTCTTTCCTTTGATAATCACATCACCACAGTAGTCAGAAAATCCTTCTACATGGCACACCTCATCACAAAAGGGTTCTCATCCAGGAAAAAAGAGGTCATTGTTCCCCTCTACTCGACACTCATTAGACCCATTATAGAGTACAATGCCCCTTTTGGAATGTACCTCACAAGACATCTGCAGCAGTTGGAAAGGCCACAGAAGTACCTCACAAAGAGGATTACTGATCTCAAACAGATGCCCTACACTGACCATCTCAAAAAACTCCAGCTTTACTCATTAGCATATCACCTACTCCGAGGTGATCTCTGTCTAACATATAAAGCTATGTCAAACCCAGAGCTGTTGGACATGCTACACTTAAAGAAATCCCAATCCCTCTGAGCTACACGGTCTAGGGACCTAAACATTGTCACCACAATAAACAGGACATGTTGGAGGGATAGATTCCTGTCCTAGAGACTTCCCATACTCTGGAACAAGCTACCCATCTATATCAAGCAAAGTTCCTCATTAGCACTCTTCAAGAAAAATCTTGATGAGTGGATGGGAAATAGGAAATACACCCCGGGGATCACTTCTGTGGCTCTGCTTGACAAGGGCACAGGAAAATAACTTTCTTGGGTGGCATAAGCCAGGAAACCTTGTTGGTTAGGCTTACTTAGGCCCTTGGGCCGATAGCCTAGTATCTACCTATGAATCTATATACCTGTCAATCCTACCTCTTTCCTAACAACTGGCACATCCTCTAGGGTCACTAAATGCTACTTACTAATTTCAGTTCAAGTAATGTTATTTATTTATTTATTTATTTGCTAATTGATAACCAGGTAGGTATACTGGTCTAGAAACCATTGTCAGTCATGACCAGGACACAGAGATATCTGTATGTACAATAAACAATAAAATAAAAATTAATCCAATATATACTTAGAGACAAAACATTAGGAAACAGAACCACATAAGTTAAACAATAAAATTTATCTTTGCAATGTTTTATGCTTCTGTTAAGTTCAGAAAGCATTTGAATTCTTAGTCTTGTTCTGGTCTTCTTGTAATATTTTTGTCCCAGAGTTTGGAACCCCCACCCCACACACACACACACACACACACACACACACACACACACACACACACACACACACACACACACACACACACTCTCTTAATTGAGCAATGAAATGATGCTGAAAATTTCTGTTGCACAAGAATATTTTGTAGTGACTTTGTAAACTCATTTCCATGTGGCAGGTGAGATTTTGCTAGCACCTTCTGTCTTTTCAGGGCTGACCTATGAATGCTCCTTGGTTAAATGAATCACTAAGAGACATTATGAAAGTAAAAACAGAGTAAAGGGCTAAAACTCAAACACCAGAATGAATCTCATTGCACTCTCTTCGAATTAACTTCAGTGCTAATCTCAAGAAATGGATGCATTGAAAACGACATTTAAAATATTGAAAATTGCTTAGGTCATTAGCCTGCATTAAAAGTCATAAACTCAGATGATTGCAACTTGAGTCAGCATTTACTTCTAAATTGTTATTCAAAGAATTCTATAGCATTTGCCCTGTAAAAGGAAGTTTTATATTGTGCAAAAAATTACCTTTAAAGATGATCCCCAGGATTAAATAAAGCCTACAAGGCCGAGGAAAGTTTTTAGATTCAGTAATCACAGTGTTGAGGCATGCATCTATGCACAAACCAGGTAAAAATCAAGGTATGCAAATTACAGCATAAGCAGCTGAATTGCATGCCAATCAACCAATCCAACATGATGGAGCTATTCAATAAGGTGTAAAACATCCATGTAGACTCCATGCTGGTTTGTCCAGCGTGTTCCAAACCTTTTGGAATACAGCCATGGAAAGGACTCTACACGGACAGAACCATGACAACTGCTGCATTTACAAGGTAAGTCTCAAACCTGGAGTGTATTGTGTAATAGCAGGAATGAGTCGCATATCCTTGTATCACACTAATGAAGCAACATATCCTTGTTTGTGCCATAACAGTAACTCACTTCTGATCCCCCCACAAAGGAACAGTCTATCCTTGTTTATACCATAACAGTAACTCATCTTTGCCCCCCCCCCCACAAAAGAGCAGTCTATCCTTGTTTGTGCCATAATAATGACTCACCTAAGGTTCCTTCCCAAAAGAACAGGAAAATGATACAATTTGCTAACAAACCCTCTTTGAAATGCTAAAAGATCTTTCAAAGAAACTGTCTCTGAAACATTTGTAACAAACCCTCTTTGAAATGTTAAATGTTCTATCAAAGGAACTGTCCCTGAAACATTTGTAACAAACCCTCTTTGAAATGCTAAATGTTCTATCAAAGGAACTGTCTCCGAAACATTTGTACATATTTAAAATAATTTTATTATTATTGACCAATTACCAAATGCAGAGAAAAGATGGGATGCAGAAGAGGATTTGAAATGGAAGGAATATGCCTGGCAAGTGAGACTAAACACAGATGTGGATCCAGGTATGAATGAAAAGGAAAATTTTAAAGCAGTTCATAGGTTCATAGGTAGGTACTGGGCTATCTGCCCGAAGGCATATATTAGCCCAGCCACGTTGTGTGGTATTCACCGCCCCTTTGGTTAGTTCCCTAGGCCCTTGATCTAGCAGCTAGTACCCTTGGCCCCTATCTAGTAGAGCTGTTGGTATGATCCCTGGTGTGAACTTTCTGTTACCCATCCACTCATCAAGGTTCCTCTTGAAGAGTGATAGTGAGGGGCTCTGTCTTATGTAGATCAAGACCTTGTTCCATAGCAAAGGAAGTCTTTGCGAAGGGAATCTATCCCTCCAGCATGTTCTGTTCATTGATGTGCTGAGGTTTACATCCCTAGAGTGTGTAGCTCGAGTAGATTTGGTTTTGCTAAGATGGAGCATGTTCAACAGTTCTGGGTTGGACATGGCTCTGTATGTTAGACAGAGATCGCCTCTGAGAAGGCGGTATGCAACAGAGAAAAGCCTTAGTTTTTTCAATCGTGCTGCATAGGGCAACTGTTTGAGGCCAGTAATCCTCTTAGTGAGGTACCTCTGTGATCTCTCCAGCTGTTGGAGATGCCTGGCCAGGTACATTCCAATTGGTGCATTGTACTCAATAATGGGTCTGATGAGGGAAGAGTAGAGGGGCACCACTACATCCTTAGATCTTGATGCAAACCCTTTCGTGATCATATGGGTCACATAGAAGGATTTTCTAACCACCTTGGCAACATGGTTATCAAAGGAAAGCTGACTATCTACTTGGGTCCCTAGATCCCTTATTACTTCTTCAGATTTCAGGGGGTTACCTCCTATGTGGTAGTTCATGGGTACTCTGTTTTTTTTCCAAAGGGGATTACTATGCATTTTTTAGCATTTAGCTTGAGACCATGGCTTTGACACCATGCATCAGTCTCTTTAAGGCCCTTCTGGAGGATATCCATGTCGGCCGGAGACTCTATTATAGCACCCAGTTTGCAGTCGTCCGCAAACTTGGTCAGCCACAACCCTTCAGTGCTTGCCTGTACTTCTGAGAAGTATATGCCAAACAGGAGGGGCCCCAGTTTTATATAAGAATGGGTTAAAGCATTGTTAATGCGATAATCATGTGATTTTGTTTAGCATATAAATATGAGGTTTGTATGTGATGCAACCAGGTCTGAAGAAGTTCTATGTGAATGAAAGTGCTTACCAGTTGTATTTTGTTTTATTAAAAGTGTATATTTTATTGCCGTTTCATCATTTTATTTATATATTTGTACATATTTATCACACAGCATCCCATTTCCATGTATTGGCAGTCATGTATACCTCTGAAATTGCTTGGCAAACATGCCCATGCCATCAGTATACTTCTCAGTAATGCATACAGATAAAATTATAAAAGCCTATGCTTCAGATATTTCATAAATATATTCCAGCATGTGCAGTACATTGTTGACCAAATGAAAGCATACATTCTGAAGTGCAATACTTGAATGTACGGCTATATCCTCAAGAAAGTGTTACGTGCATTCTTTCCAACATAGACAAGTGTTCCCACCATCAGTTTGCCTAACTACATGGTTGCCTTTCTGTAGTGCAGAATCAGGGCTGTCAGCATGGGAAAGATGCAAATCAGGTGTAAATACACCGGAATTCTGAATCCCAAAACAAATGGATTTGAATCCCAAAAAATGGATCCATGTAGGTATGTAAACATAGCGCAGCTACTCCCTCAGTGTTTGGTGTTAATTGGATTGCAATAGTGACTGATTAGTGTTTGGGAGAAGGAAAACACAACAGCACTGCAGGTTGCATTACTTCCAGTGGGTGTGTCAGGTCACATCTACAAAGTGTTAGATGTAAGGTTGGAAATATAAATAAGCAGCATACAAGTCACAGGTTGTGTTCCTTCACATCCAACCTGCCCTTCATTTTTTTGGCAACTGCATATGATATTATTTCCACTTAATATCCTCACACATTTTATGGCCAATTATATAGAATGACATACACACTGCATGTCTCAGATTACTGCTCAGAAACATGAAGAATGGCCATCACACACACAAATGTAAGCCAGAGATGTATATTTGCAAGCAATAATCATGAAAGGTATATGATCACTAGGTACACTACATCCCAAACTACTAAATGTACAAATAAAACTTGTATGGATTGATATCACTGTAGATGCTGTTGCATTTGGTTGTGTGCAGATGAGTTCAGTTTTTTGCTGCAAAGATGCTTGTGTGGAAAAGAGGGATAAGACACCCATCCTCTGTTCTGAAGGTGCATTGGAGTGAGAGTTCAAATTCAGACCTATGTAGTAGCAACACATGTGTACTAACATTTTCTAGTGTGTATGTCATAGATTGCTTTTCTTCATTTCAACTACCTCTCCCGTTTCTTTCTTTTTTCTTTCTTTTTTTTATTGGCCAATGTTTGCATGATGACCTGCATAGCTCAAAAAGGAGGATGAGGGATAACAGGACATAACACCTATGTTGAGTTATCCAAGGCCTTTGACACTATCCCTCATTCATGTCATAGTGAAGATCTCTCATATGAGAATTAGGTCATACAGTACTACTGTGTGATTAGATAGGTAGAGGTTCTATTCTCATTGCAGTCAAGTGTGTGTGTGTGTGTGTGTGTGTGTGTGTGTGTGTGTGTGTGTGTGTGTGTGTGTGTGTGTGTGTGTGTGTGTGTGTGTGAGCTGTTGCTTGACATTGCAGAGAGCATTGAACACCAGCATGTGAGACACTATCTTCTCCTCAACAGATACTGCTGATGTCATCATCTATAAAGTGTTGTGTGACACTACAAGCTGGACTTGAGCTGTGGCACTTGCATAAAGCACTGGGTTCTGTAGTCTGTGTAATTAGACAAGTAGGGGTTGTAGTCTCACTGCAGTCAACTGTGTGTGTGTGTGTGTGTGTGTGTGTGTGTGTGTGTGTGTGTGTGTGTGTGTGTGTGTGTGATCTGTTGCTTGACAATATAGAGAGCATTTTACATCAGCCTGTGGGACATTGTCATCTTAGCCTCAACAGACACTGCCAATGTCAGCAGCTATATCACATTTGTGGATATGCAGTACTGCCACCAGAGCAATATCATAGATTGGCCTGGAGGTCAGGCAGAAGTCATCTTATCTGATACAGTAAAGATTACTGTGACATGGTTTTTAATCTAGTCAAATACATGATGGCCTAGTTTGTAGGCCCTGTGTTATCTTGCTGAGAAAGCCATGTGGTGTATCCAGCAGCTGCATGTGTCTGGTAAGATACATGTAAAAAGAGCATTATACTCTGTTAGTGTTACAATTAGGTTTTACTACAGTGTTGTCATACAATCCTAAGATCTCAATATGATGGCATGACTTATGATGTGCACTACATAGGCTTTCAATAGCAGTGTGAACACTTGGTGGTCAATGTTCAGATTGCTATCTACATGTGTGCACAGTGCTTGCTTCACTGGGTTTCTGCATAGCAGGACTGTTGTCAATGCTGTGATTAACATGGAACTCCACTTTTCAGATGGACAACATTACAAACACACATTGATGCATTTATTTGTGCAAGGTGTGCCTTTGTCACAATTCATTTTTGTGTGTTAGCTCATTCTGTACTATGTTATCACCTTTGGTGAACTCAGTGATTGCACACAATATGAAAGAATCAGCAAACTTGGTAAGCCAAAGGCCATATAGTTTAGCCTGAACTATTGGGAAATGCAGTTCAAACAGTGAAGGGACAAGCACATATCCCTGAGGGTTTCCAATGGTGACAGCTCTGCTGGTGCAGGTTGATTCACCAACTTTCAAATAATGTGTTCTGTCAGTGAACAAATTGGTTACCCATCAATTGACATAAGATTTAATCCTTAGCTTAGGGGTTTTCTCAATGATACCTGCATGTGTGATTGTATCAAAACTATAGGCCATATCACAATAGACAGTATGCACTGTCTTACCTTCATCCAGGTCTAACACATGGAATGAATGGGCTGTGACAACATCACAGATCATCTATAGTGTGACTCAGCACATACAACTTCCTGATACAGTTGAATTCACAATTCAACACACCTGTACAAAGCCTTTGTTCCCATACAAGGGTGTACATCAACATACATCTACCTGAGTTGGCGGGACAGCACCTGAAGCATACATGTATAGAGACATCCTGACTTTCCTCGACTGTGAGCTAGACCAACATGTCATCATGGACATCTTCTACATGTATACTAATAATATTCCAGGTGTGTGCAACAGACCTGTATGAGTTGTTATTGCTACATCAGGTCCATTACTTCAGACAGATGTCCTCAAAGATGTCATCAAAGTCATGTATGATAGACAACAGTATCATTTTGTGGAACTTGGACAGGTCAAGACATTTAAGGGTGGGAGTCTGGTACAATGGTTAAGGTGTTTACCTTACCGACACAAGGTGCAGGTTTTGATTCTCACATAATGTAATTGGCTAGGCTCAAAATGACCCACAAATGAAGTTAGCCTAGTACTAATCTATGAACCTATATACCTATGCCACAAATCCACACTAAGGTATTCAATCAACACTGTCATATATGGCCATAAACAGCTATATCACCAAATGGGTAGACCAGTATATGACACACGTGGCATGTCAATATGTTGAAATGTGTGAAGTGATGTATAGCTCAGGTCCAGTGATCAGGTTGGTATATCAGGGGTGTCTGCTAGACCCTTTCCTGCCCAGTAGGTAAGTGATGGACATCACAGATGACATACACATGTGGTGTCCAAACAGCCACATGAAGGACCACAGCTTGTAGGCAATCATTGACTGCAACTGTGATATTACTATAACGCAGACTGTATCAACACATACCAAAAACTGCTGCCACAGCCATGACAACACCTACATTGACAAGAAACATGGAGGGATTTGTTGAATCAGGAAGCAGACAACACTGCCCAAGTTAAAATGTGGACATCACACACACTATAATCAGACCTATAAGTATGTGACATGTTTCCTAGGGTAGAGTGTAAGTGGTACATCCACCAACATGTGGTCACAGTGCTGACTACTCCCTTGAATGTAACCCAAGTACTGGGTATGTGAACAACATGCACATCAGAGGCCATAATACCTTCATGGTTCCCAGTCTTCATCATGCCAGTAACTGTGTACAATGCACCTTTCTTCGTGTACCTC
>NC_056751.1:742934845-742984845 GCF_019279795.1 Protopterus annectens | reverse complement strand
CATATTTATTCCGAACATTTAAAACATACCATCATTACTACCTGAGTGAACAGCGCATTTAAATGAGGATGCCATTTTAATGGTTTCACATTTAATAAGGCTTCAAACTACCCCCTCTAATATCAGTTTAACAGTGTTAATCACAAAACATCTGCATTTTCTACAAGTATCATGTGAGGCACTATGCGTACATAGGGCATATTCTCCGTGTATTTCTAAATATTTTCTCTAATCCTCATATTCACTTTCCTGATACTTTTCCCTACATAGTCCTACATAGTATGCTTGACAAGTGTCACAATATGCCAAGTACAGTACTCTAAAAGACTGACAATTAAAATGACCTAGTAACCCTATCATTCTAGCAAATTAATTTATTAAAGTGACAGACCATTTGTGAATAAACTTACATTGCACATAGTATAGTACTCACATTTAAATTAACCTCTTTGTCTCTTACTGTATAGATTTTCTTTTGTGGGGGTTTTCACCTTTTAATAGGTTTTTAATTAGCATTACTTTAGTCCATGCATGAGAGATCATAGCTGACAGCTTGAAGCAAATTAAAATTCATCCCAGTACTATTCAAATTATTTTCTTAGCTTGTTCTAGACTGGAGAGGAATTTTGTTAATAATGTGCTCTAACACCATAGAGTTAAACCTGCTTGTCATATTATATCTACTCCAGGTGATATTGATGTCTGACATAATCATATGCCATCTTGTCCATAACTTCTTTAACCATGGAACTTCTTAGATTTAAATTATAACCACATGCTAGGACCGCATGTTTTAAGATATCATTTTTATTTTAAACCATATGATCTTCTGACACTGACCTTTGAACACATTTTTCTTAACTGTAGTAGGGTACGCTCTTAATGCATATGAATTCCTAGATGTATCCTTCCAAAAATTTGTCATGTAAACTTACAACCTCTTCTGTCTTTTACCACTATATAAAGTAATTCAATATTATTGTTCATTCTGTACTTTAATTGTAAAAAATGTGTACTTGAATTCAAATATTATATAAGAGATACTAAAGCACTTGTATTAGCATTCCACAGAAGATTCTTATTTGTGTGTGCCAACGTAACCCAAGTCCTACCACTGCCTTTAACTCATTACAATTGAGTGAAGTCTTCAGGTGTTTCTGAAGTTACCTCCTACTGCGCCTCTAGGGGTCAAATATTGCTTGTTCATATTTGCATTAATAATTCCAAAGCCATGTTGCATACAAGGTAACAGAATATTTTACCTTGAAACATACATGATGGCAAACACAACTGTAGTGATATATGATCTCTATCAATGAGTATTTGTTGGAACTGTAAGGTGATAACTTCATTTTATAAAGGCTGAAGCCACACCCACTGGGAGTTAAAGGTATACACTCAAAGGAGCTCTATTGGAGGGAATGAGTCAAATCCAACTCTACAATTACCTTACTAAAAATCAATTTCCCTAGCAGTACCACTGCATAGCACACAAACACACACATGCAAGCATTAAAAAGCAATTGACTCTAGCATCATCATAAGCAGATCATTCTGCAAAATAAGAAAGCTCTGTAGTGCCTTGCTTCAATTTTGTTTCAATTTTTTAAGTTGAAAAGAGTAGGGAACAAGGTAGCAGAGTGGAGTCTGATATTCTACTGCGGAGAACTAGCACTGATCATTGGAAATGCTACACTTAGTGATTACCATGTCTTACGTATAGAGAAAGACACAAAATCATAAAATATCAGGATTTGCAGGCAGAAATGAGAGTAATGTGGAAGAAAGATATTCACAGAATTCCAAGAGTAGTAAGAGCAATGGGTCTAATAAAAAATATATGCTACCAATAACTGTAACCCCATATGAATTACAGTGGGAGTCAATTCTGAGCATATTCTAGGTGCTGAGAAGAGTTCTCTTAGTAAACATCATAGACTGAAACAGTTTAATTTCAGGAAGTCTATTAGGAATGGGGCCCATTCCCATCATGATATTGGAAACCAAAGAGAACTGAAGAAATTAAACTGGAAGAAGAAGTTACAATGTTTTTCTCAATACCAGCAGCCAAGCAGAGATTTTGGCAAATTAAACTATGTGAAGCAAGATCTAAGCTGTACACATTTATAATATACTCTTGGGCAAGTATAAATTTATGAGACTACCATTTGGTTTTCATCAGCACTAGGTGTTTTTAAACATGCTGAGATGATATGAATGAAAGCTTAGAATGCCTTATAAATGTAACTGATAAAATTGTATTCTGGCATACTACAAGACAAGAGCATGACATCAGAATAAGTAAGTAACTACACAGAATGAGATCACAAGGTTTAAAACTGGGCAAAGTAAACTATCAGGCTGGGGTTCCAGGCTTGTAATCGACAAACCAGTGAGTATCATTCTAATGTAAGAGATCGCTAATGTGCAGCTCTGGTATTTAACAGACAGATCCTCATTAAAGTGATTCTTGAAATGATACAGTACCTGTACAAGTTTGTACCTCATGTGACCTCTATGAAAGGTACCAGAGCAAGATACAGTTTGGAATTAGTATAAGGAGCAACCTAGAAGCTTAGAACTTCTAAAGATTCTAGTGACTACTGCACCTACACACAGATATTTTTGCCTACAATGTTTCAGGTGGATGCAAGCCAGATAGGGCTAAGAACAGTACTTCTGCAAAGGGGGGAGATGGCAGACCTATTCCCTAGGTATCAAGACCTTTACTAAATACACAAACCAGGTATACAAAATTGACATGGAAATGATAGCGATAGTCTTTATTTGTCTGAACTGTTAGATATTTTATAAGTAGCATGTTACTATTAAAACAGATCACCATTCCTTGTAAAACATTAATATTAATGCAGCTTATGTGAAGGAATGCAAAAAAAAATTGCTAGAAAAGGATCTGGAAGTCCTTTGAGTTATGATGCAAATTCCAGTGACATTTGGGAAGCTGCATGAATTCAAAATGGTAACAAGAAGAAACACAGAAAATGTATCTATTGAGAGAGAGAGGGGCGGGTCAACAAGGTCAGGATGTCCAGACAGTGGAAACATTTACATCCATTAATCAAACACTTATTATGCTTTTAGGTAGGAATTACCTGCATGCAAGGCTTATTATTTAAGGGTGGGAAAGTAAATATTTCATGGCCGCTAAAAGCTTGGATGCTACCTAAAACACATGACTCACATAAATTAATATTTTAAGTGGAAGGTGGGAGGCAGAGATATTGTTTTTGCATCAACATGACTGTACAGTGTGAACCTCTTCTTCCCTGTGTGTTCCTCCATTCAGTGGTGTTGTTGACATAGCACAGGATTCCTTAATCTTTCCAATTTCCCAAAACTTTTCATCACCAAACACTTGTGTGTGCGTCAGTGTGTGCATAGATTTTAGTTTCCCCTATGAGAATACAAAGCACAGTCTTTCTGCTCACTCTTCATCACAAAGCACATGTGGAAATCAATGACCCAAAACAACACAAAGAAACACAAAACAATATTTTTCTGGAGGAAGGCAAGCCCCTAACATCTCCCAAAATTAGATATATAACTCTTTAGTGAAGAAAAAGGGAAACCCTCACAAAAAAATGCATTGTTGGCTTATACAATGCAATACATTGTGGTGAAACTCACAACTTTAAATTCTCAGCCTTCATCTGATCAGTGATTGTAACAGTGCAAACATGTATGTAGCCTTATATTTCCATTTATGTTTTGACCGACTTCTAGTTGTAGAAATAACTTACCCTGACTTCCTGACTTATTCATCATTTTTATGTGCTAGGAACTATGATTTCTGTAAATAATATCACGCATTTTTGAATTTTTGATGTGGCTTGAACTCTTACTTTTTGAACCATGATGTTTTTAATTGAACTTTTTTCTTTCTCCCTGGGCCTCTACTGAAAAGGGGACACCTGTACAGTCAGTTTTTCCCAGCAAACAAATGAAAATAAATAAATAAATCTATACTTAGCGGCATGCATAGAAGCCAATGTCAGAAAAAGAGGAACAGATACATCATGAAATTCTAGTATCGCCATGGTTAATGGCAGACATGACTAGTTTCAGCACAATAATATAGCAATAACCCATGCCTGGGTGTGGGTAATGCTGGATTTACCCACGGTTGGTGTGGTTTGGTCACGAGGGCGAAGCCTGAGTGGCCAAACAAAGACAACCGTGGGTAAATCCAGCATTACCCACACCCATATGTGGGTTGTTGCTATTGTACAATGACATTATTTAAGAAAAAAAATACTTACTTTTCTTAATTAATGGCATTGTATATTGCTGCCCTTCCACAGTTGTCTGGTATTCTGCAGCAGTTCTGATGTACTGCGCATGCGTATGCTTACGCAGTACATCAGAGATGTGGGTGGAAGCAACGGAGAAAGCAAGATCTCCGTTGCTTTTTTTAAAGCTGTCTCGCTATGTTAAACTCCTTTAAAATAGCGAGACAGTGTCTAAACAGCAATGGAGATCTTGCGTTCTCCGTTGCTGTAAAAAAAGACTTATACTAATGGAAAAAGTCCAGGCAACCAGACCTTTTTCCATTAGTATAAGTCTGATTTACAATGTGCATGCTGACCAAACAGAGTGCACGTTTTGGAATATTAATGGGGGGGGTCGTTGTATAATCTAAATTTTTCAATAAAATGGGTTATGTGTAATGGTTCAAAATACTCAGAAATAGTTCAGCTCAAAGATATAACAGCCACTTCAGTATTCAATGTGCTGGTGTTTATTTATTTACTGATTTAATGATTTATTTCATTTTTTGTATTTGTTTACCATGGTAGTGCTCTGATCAAAAATGACCAATTTCAGGCTCAGCCTGCGCCTTTCATGTAAGTGTTTACAAGATATGAAATATCTAAGCAAGTGATGTCAAATAACAGTTCACAAACTGGTTATCAGGAGTTCAAAACAAATGTCTCATGACTATGCTTTTCTTCTTTCTTTTTTTCCATTCAAATGAACCCTTTAGGCTTTGTTATGCCAGATGATACAATTCTAAAGCCTTTGTTGTAGACACATTTGAGTGACAAAACTATGATTTTCAACATATCAGTCCAAAAGATCTACAAAACAAGGGGCAAGTGGAAAGCATGAGACAGATTATTTAAAACATACTGAGTAAATGCAATGTGACAGAGAGCCCTGACATTTCTTAAGCATTGCTAGATTATAAAAATATGTGACTACAGGCTGTAGGACTATCTCCTTGATAGCTATTAATGAAAAGAAGGCTAATAACAAAGCTTCTGACAATATTCCTATCATTCCTATTGTTGGCTCTAGAAAGAAAAATGTAAGCATCAGAACTTTTCAAAAAAGGCTGTTAAGGCATAAGCAGTGTTATAACAGAAAAGAAAAAAATGGGGCCGGATTCATTGACAGCTACACGATAGCGTACTCTTTGGTATTCATTAAACCGTGTGCTGCAAAACAAAAGCAAAAGGCAGAATATGTTAATGACAGCATAAAGAGCCAAAGTATATGCTAACTAAACAATCCAACATGGCAGAGCTATTCAGGAAGTTGTAAAGCAATTGTGTGCACTCAGTGTAGCCATCTGTTCTGAACACCAAAACTTTGAAATACAGGCATGACCGCATTTATAAAAAAAAAACATGTTAGGGGTTGCTGTTGTTATTACTACACTGTATGTGCAAGAGGCTTGAAATCAGGGTACTGCTGCCCCCAAACCTTGGACAAGAAGAAGAAGAAGGGTGTTTAGACCCCATTTGAATTGTCATGGACTGCATAACACAGAAATTGCTGAGAGGAGTGTGGAAAGGGAAACACTGGAGGAAATATCTGCCGTCCCCACATCAGGCCCCAGGAAAATTGTAGAGAGCCCATCCCAGTGGAAGCAAAGGTATGTATAACATTATATATATACTAGCTACTGGTACTTTCCAGAGACCCACAAGGGCTATTTTAGGTATGTCACAGGCATTAGCCTCTAGAATATTACATCAGTTTTAAATGCAATGTTACAATGCACAACGGATCACATCTGTTTTCTTTTGCAGTATGACCCAGGCACCTCTGCTGAAATAATTACAGTTTGTGTCATGTTACACAATATATTTTCTCAGGAAACAGCTTCAAAAAGGGCAGCATGTAGCAGGATCACAGTTTCCAGGACCACAGACAGGACCAGCAGCAGATAGAGATGAGGGAGAACCACCAGCTGCAAATGGTGCTGGCAGGTGGAGAAGTGCACAGTATGCCCTGGCTCTGGCTAAGAGCCAAAGACCAGCACATATAATCACTACCAAGATTTAAGCCTGGGATCCTATGCACATACATATAGGAAACTGTTGCCTGTCAAACTCCACAACCTTTACTTAACTGTGTAATGGGTGAGTTCTGATACTATCAGACAGGGACAACCTTCAAGGACACAATTGTTACTTGCAGTAATGACCAGGTATTTGTAGAACCAGTAAGGAAAATATGTTTGTAATGGAAATATGTAAATGGCCCTAAGCAGAGCATTTGTCTGAAGTGTACATTTATGCCAGTAATATTGCCTATGTCTGATGTTTGTCATATACAGTTACCTATTCTAACAAATACTGTGCATTAAGCATTTCAATTGACGACTCACTATGAAACATGTAACAAGTCAATTATACCCTCAGCTGCACAACTATATCAAGAAGCAAGACTAAAGTACCTATTGATTGCACTGTGTTGCTTGCAATACTAACTGAAATATGAGGTTCAAAAATTATATAAAGAGTCACTCACAAACTTTTCTTATGCAATATATATTGATAATTGTAGCCTTGTGAGTAAGCAAGTATTAGCTGTCCACTGTGCGCATCAGACATATATACAACCATAAGTCACAGAGACATGTGCAAAGGGCAGGGCACAGTCATCATCATCATCATTTGCAAAGGGTGGAGGGTTAGGAGGGCAAAGCTGACCCCAAAGAAGTCAGTGTGTGAGTAAGAAACAATGTATCTGAGTATACAGTGTTTGGGGGCCAGTAACAACACATGCACAGCAGGCAACATTACTGTTTAGATAGTCTGCATGCATGTGAGGTGGTATGGGCAAATGAAAATGTTTTTTCTATGTATGTCTGTCTGGATGAACACAGTCAAGCATTGCGCTGGCACTACATCCTGATGACTTGGGCAAGTGTGAGCTGTGCATGGCAGAATAGTCAGTTCAGCATTGTCATCCCGACCAAGAGAACCACCTCTCCCAGTAATTACAATGGTACTTCCATGGCCATGGCTAGAAGTCAGTGTGCTACCTGAATTTGGGCAATGTCTGCTGGATGAGCTCTCTTCACAACTATGTCCAGGACCATGACACCATGACCTATGATGTCTGGGTGTAGGCACCATACTCACTGATAAAGCAGTAGAAGTAGTGTCACTACAGGAGTGGGATCTTGCACAGCCTTGTCTGCTAACACCAGAAGATTTAGCAGCTCTCCAGCCACATGGATGCTAACCTGCCCCCAACAGATGTTTCATCACAGAAATTGCCCAATCTGATTTATCATTTATCCTGTGCAAGGAGTCACCCATGTGGTTCAGGGAGTCATGACAGCAGAAAGCATGACAGTTATTTCTCTCACTATCTCTTCTGAGGCCCTGGTGGAATGTGCCTGTGCCTCCACTACAGCCCAATACATACATCTGGCAGCACCTAATGATACACCAGCTTCAGGAGGAGAGTGGACAGCAGGCCTCTTCCAAGCAACCCTACCAACCCTCCTGTGTGACACCTCCCCCTCATAATGGCTATAGGGAGAAGCTGCCAGTTCTGCAACCAGAGTAACCACACTACCCTGATCAACTGTGTCTTCCTCAACCTTGTCCTATATCAGAGGTCTCTGTGTCATGGGTCTACGTAGGCATAATGTCTGTATCAGAAATGTGGGCAAGGGATGTGAGATGCACAACCTCAGTGTCAGACTGACCCCCTGCACACCCAGACTGTGCCTCTTCATCACCACCGTAATCATCAAAGGCCACTTATACTCTGGCATCAGGTGTCGGAACTTCCACAGTGCCCTTGTTAGGATCATCAGTGATAACAAGCAATAAACACAGCAAGCAGAGAAATTGATCAAACCCTTTTCTTATATGAAAGGAATGTTAAACTATAATAGATGCTAAAGTGACACCTGAATCTACCTGATATACAATAATAACAGTAAACAAAGTGTGCTTACCATGTGCTGGTTGTCTTGCAGTCTGCAATCCAGATGTCTCTGTATGTTAAAAAGTGAAATTAAAATAGGCTGATAAGTGTCATAATGCAAATGAAACAAGAAACAGAGAGCAATCCCCTTTACATGTGCAGATTAAGAATGTTCTCATACAAAAATCTACTGACCAATCATATCCCCCCCACCAGCACCCTCATCTATCTCCCTATTACTGTGTCATCTGACTCATACTTATCTCTGGCTCTACATATATCAGACATATAGGATACATGTATATAAAGATATAACAATGACACTAGTATTTTGCATACCTGGAAGTCCTGCTTGAGACATTTTGGGTCTGTTGTCCACATCAATACTAACATCAAGGATTTTGTGTGAGCCCTTTTCTGAGCTATCTGGATCTTTGACAGTGGACGAGAACTCCTCAGTTTCATTTAGTGATGGTTCAGTTAAGGATCATCTCCCATAGCCACCTGTTCCCGGGCAACTGCAACCATCCCATGGTTGACAGAGGTTATCATGTCACTTGCCCTGTGTCATGTCTTAGAGCAACTTCTCCCATGCTCCCTGACAGCATTGATGTCACTGGCCACCTGCTCCCATGTCCTGTCTTTGGGAGCTTGGTCTTCTCTACCTCTCTTTAAGATAAATGCTCCATGGTGATGTAAGGCCTGGATAATGTCCTCATTTTCTGCATCAGTGAATGGTGCCTGCAAGGTACAGATTTCTTCTTGGGTGCCATAGCCCTGTATCAGGTGAAACAGAAAACAGGCACAAAATTAAATGTATAATACACTAACAGGATAGCTGTGAACTCAGTTATGCATGAATGAATGCATACATCATTCACACAACTTAAAAGGTAAGGGTCCCTCTAGAAATGTATTGGTAAAATAACAACAATAACAACAATATATGACAGCTCTGTAATGCAGAGAACAGATTGTGTAACTGTGGAATGCCTCATAGCTTTAACAATAATATTTCACATTTTACAAGTAGAAATGTAGAAAACTATTATAGTTCCATCTCCACTGCTGTAGATGGCAGCCATTTAGATATCACAAACTTAACACATTTCTTTGTGCTAACACATGTAAAAATATAACTGTTAAATTGAATAAAATAAAACCTACAAAATATAGTTCTGGTAGCATTCTGTAGCAAACTTTGTGTAATAGAGACATAATTAATATACATGGGCTATGCCAACAGTAAATGATAAAGAAAAAAACGGAAATATAAATAAATGGTTTGTATTTGGCATTGCAATCATACTTTATATTACACTAAAAGCATTATGTAAAAAATAGCAACATACCTTGACAAGAAAGCAGTGTAGAAAGTAGATAAATAACCAAAACTTGTGTTTATTTAACATCATCGAGTTCTCTGGATCCAAATAGTCTCCCCACTATAATACAAGTGCATTACCTACATGATTACCTTTTTATAGTACAGACTCAGCCCTCTGAGGACTGTGAGTATGCAAATGGGGTGTTAAATCATTAGTATTCCTGAATTACCTACATGATTACCTTTTTATAGTACAGACTCAGCCCTCTGAGGTCTGAGGACTGTGAGTATGCAAATGGGGTGTTAAATCATTAGTATTCCTGAATTACCTACATGATTACCTTTTTATAGTACAGACTCAGCCCTCTGAGGACTGTGAGTATGCAAATGGGGTGTTAAATCATTAGTATTCCTGAATACCACAATCTGCAGGGAAGGTAAACATTATTAACATTATTAAGGATGGACATTTATTTATTTAACATTTGTTTACCAGGAAAGTCCAACTTGGAACAAAGTCAATTTTCAGCAGAGGTTTGGGAAAAAATGCTCCAGACACATGTCTTTGTAACATGGGACGAAACTGGAGCACCTGGAGGAAACCTTGGATGGCACAGCGGTGCAGCGGTAGTGTTGACTCCTCATAGCAAGAGGTTCTCTGGTTCAATTCTTGGTTGGAGTGCCTTCTGTGTGGAGTCTGCATGTACTCCCTGTGTTCATGTGGGTTTTCTCCAGGTACTCCGGTTTCCTCCCACATTACAAAGACATTACAAAGACATGCATCTGGAGCATTTCTCTCCAGGCCTGTGCTGAAAATTGGCTTCATTCTAAGTTAAACTTTCCCAGTAAACAAATGTTAAATAAATAAATAAATAAAATAAACAAAACCCACACAAACACAGGGAGGACATGCATACTCCACACAGAAGGCATCCCAGCTGAGAATGGAACTGAAGAACCTCTTGCTGTGAGGCAACAATGCTACCGCTGCACCACTGGGTCCTCCAATTGAGAAGTGTTACCTGCTAATGACTTTTAGGTGTCTGTGATTAGACTAACTGCAGGAAACATCAGTGTTTCATGGTCTCCCCACTTTGATATACACTTACTAAGAGTGTGTCAGTGAGAACAGACTTTCCAAAAAGTCTGAAAATACATTGTCTGCATTAGAAGAGCAACATTCCTAACACTAAAATTCTGTTTTAATGACCACAGTTACTGCCTCTTGCTAAGAAATGGTGTGTATATTCAAGGGAGTACATTAAGTATTGATACAGATACCATATACATAAAAATGAGATATTGCTCTTAGGATAAAAAAGGGAATGAGACACCATAAAATAAGAGGAATAAGTATTTGCACTCTTTATTTAATATTGTGTGCGTACATGGATATCGTAACTGTTGCCAATATCCCAATCATCCAGACATTTATGGCAAAGGTTGCCAATATCCTAATCATCCAGAAACCTATGGCAAATGAAAAAGGACAATTTTCATAACTTGTTTTTGTTGCACTTTCAGTGTGGCTTGATACAATGTTACATGTAGAGTGCATTTAAATACTTTTTCTCCTTGCTAAAATATGTCTTTGGGGAAGAGTATGAGAAATACTCTTAAATGATTGTTTTAATGCCCTGATTTGCTGTGTCAAATCCATGCAGGTTCTTGATACAAGACAATAAGTTTGAATAAACATCAGAAATCTATATTTAAAGTTCTTTTTCAAAATATGTCTTTTTTCTCTGAATTGTTTGCAGATCATTCATTATTATGCTCCATTGACTGGCAGCAGTCAGTGGCAGTAAATGGAAGTTTTGATTCTCAAAGTAAAAACTGGCAATTTACTTTGGAATGCCATCAATAGTGCAGTTGGGAATGGCATTGACTTGCTTTCCTCAGCAATCTATACAGTCCAGAGTGAAGGAATTCAAGCTGTAACACACCTATCCCTGTGGTATAATGGGTCTATATTAGATATTCGAATGTTTAAAAGTTTGAATCACTAAAGAACAAACTTTAGTGATCGAACTTTTAAAAGTTCGAATATACATAAAAACTAAAAAAAAAATGAAAAAAAGAAAAACTAAAGAGTGTAAGCAGGGGGCAAGCCCCCCTGCACCCTCCACACCCCTGCTACTTAAATATGCCAACTACAAGATTGCGCTACAGTGTAAGAAATGGGAAATTTTCCATTTTCGCACTGTAGCACACTGAAGTGCGATCTTGTAGTTGGTATATTTAAGTAGCGAGGGGTGTGAGGGGTGAAGCCCCCCCATGTGGGGAGTGCAGGGGGGGTGCAGCCCCCCTGCTTAAACCCTTTACTTTTTTAAAATATTGTTTCTATAGATATTCGAACTTTTAAAAGTTCGATCACTAAAGTTCGTTCTTTAGTGAGTCGAACTTTTAAATGTTTGAATATCTAATATAGACCCTGGTGTAATGTGTAACTGTATTGAGCTTAGAGAAACAGTACAGGTGATGCAGAGTCTGAAACCTGTTCACGGATTATTTTACTGAGGGGGCCATAATAAATATTGACACTCATTCTGTGTATGAATGTGCTGAGGTGAGAAAACTCAAGTAAGATAAGCACTGATGAAAACTGACAGATAAGTTGTTTGAAATGATGTGAATATAAATGAGAGTAGTGATGTGACAAGGAGATGTGAGAAGGCTGAATATGTCAGTGTAATGTAGTAATAACTCTGCTCATTGCTGGATATACACTGTGATTTATTTCATGTTCCTTCAGATTATTATCCAAAAGAATTTTCTATCAATGTTTTTACTAATTTCTGCCTTTGCATGCCACTTGGCAGCATGAAATGAACTTCCATGGCTTAAGGAAAAAAGTGAAAAATATAATCTGTCTTATCTTTAGTAGTGGAAATATGCCTGATGTGGATGCACAGGACTCAGCCTCCTGGATAGTACTGACTGCAGATAATGCACCTGATTGATGTTCATCTCTGTGGCACACTGTGTAAATGAAGTGAATTAAGAGAAATATGGCACATGATGCTTTTCCAAATTCTGTTTAGAAATCACATTTCAATTACTCTCAATATGTATTTTTAATCTGCATTTGTACACTGTTTGGCAGCATGCAAGCATGGCTCACTACCTAAGGAAAAAAGAGAAATTTTTTATCTAGGCTACCTTATGTAACTCAATATAAGAGGAAAGGATAACAAATACACATAGTAAAGTACAATTTCCCTTAAGTGCACACAGAGATCACAGTCAGTCTGGGGCTGGTTGCTCCCTTGCTCTCCAGGTCCCCAATAAGACTCCCCACTGGCACAGCTATAGGGTCCAGATCACAGCCTAGCTGGCAAGCTAACCTCCAGTACCCTCTCTGTCCCACCAGTGCTTCGTGTCCCTGCCCAGGTAGCTGACACACCACACACACTTTGAGATAAGTATTTATACAACTTCACAGACACTCCTGGGAAAGGCTGACACAGATTCTCCAGCTGTGCCTCTTTACCCAGACTATATGGTAGTAATTACTGCCACTACCAGCTAATTCTTATCAGCTACCTAAAGGCCTTTAAAATGGTGCTAATTATTACTGTGCAATATTATTATCCAATTGGTAATGTGACTAATCAGTCTAAGGCTTATTAGAGTGGCCTTGTACAATGAACTCTATAAATATGAAATGTACTCTAGAGCTTACTTATCTCTACACAAACCAGCCACAGGTAAAGATTTGTAAAATATTTAATAATAAATAATTAAAACACAAGACAATACTACTACACCACAGCACCACTCAAGAGTTCAGAGATCACACAGAAACTTAAAACAATACAGTAGGAAAATTCTGATATAACAGAAGAAAGACTTAGTCTAACTTTATTCTAAGTTCCTAGCTATTACTACAAGAAAACATACTTTTAAGATACTACTTACATAAGACAACAGGCAGAGTGCTAAGTTGAATATCAAGATCAAACTGCTTTTAGTCTCTCTCTGAACAATAGTTTTTAAACTCACTAATGAACATCTCTGCTGGGCCCTCCCAGATTACATCATTTTGATACTTAGGTTTTCCCAGTATACACATTACATCATTTTGACACTTAGTCTGGAGTTCCCAGGCCAAAAGGCCACATTATTTACCAATCTAACACCTGCTCAGGAAACTACAACAATAAAAGACATTTCACATGTACACTCTAGTAATTATTCCTTAAGTTAAGACAATAGAAAGAATGTGTTCAGTTATCCTCTTTAGCACCACTATCTAGATCAAAAGGGTATACAAGATATACATTTAACTTCAAAAGAACAGATGTGAAATGCTTGGCTTAGTTTTCCTTACAGCAGATGGCAATGTTGCTACAATCTTGAAGTTCACATTTTACAGTGTTTTCTTTCATTTAAGAACACAAGCCTGTAGTTTACATTTAGATTTACAAATGATAGAATTATGTATCAAATTCTATTTGACTAGGCTGGCAGCATTCACCCATTTTCCACCAATCTTCACCCCCCCCCACCCCAGAGAACTCAAGCTAGTTTTTCAAGTGCCCCTTGAGAAACACCGCTTGAGAGGGTTAAGTCTATCCTCACCCCATTCCCTGTCTTTAGAGCCCATCTGCATTGGCATTGCTGCTCCCTCTGCAGTGCTGCACTGACATATCATATGCTTGCAAGCCCAGGCTCCATCTTAGCAACTTGGCATTTTGCTGGCTGGCTCTGTTTAACCATATTAGGGGGTTGTGATCTGTCATTACAGTGAATTTTCTTCCATACAGATAAGGCTGAAGTTTCTGCAGTGCCCACACTATGGCTAGACATTCCTTTTCAACAGCTGCATAGCATTCCTCCCTAGGTTGGAGCCTACAACTGAGACAAACCACTGGGTGCTCTTCCCCCTCTGAAGAAATCTGGCTAAGCACAGCCCAAACCCCATGGTTTGAAGCATCCACTTGCACAACAAATTCTTTGCTGTAATCTGGACTGGCTAATACAGGGGGTCCTCCCAAAGCTTCTTTAAGCTTCTGGGATGCCTACTCACATGCTGGGGTCCACTCTACCTTATCTGGTCTGTTTTTCCTTGTTAAGTATGTGAGGGGAGCAGTTATGGTACTATAACTGGGGACGAACTTTCTGTAGTACCCTGCTTTCCCTAAGAATGCCCTCACCTGCTTTTTGGTAACAGGTGCAGGCCATGCCTGAATAGCTTCCACTTTGGCAGGTTCTGGCCTTATCTTACCACTCCCCACTCTATGTCCTAGGTAGGAGACCTCTGCCATACCCACCTGACATTTGCTTGGCTTAATGGTCAACCCTGCCCTCTGTAGTCTGGCCAGCACCTTCCTGACATGCTGAAGGTGTTCTAGGCAGGAATGGCTGTAGATAGCAATTTCATCTAGGTAAGCAAGGGCAAACCCTCCTGCTCCTGCTAGGATATTATCCACCAGCCTCTGGAAGTTGCTGGAGCATTCTTCATCCCAAATGACATCTTTCTGAACTCATACAAACCAAAAGGAGTCACAAAGGATGACTTCTCTCTATCACTGGGAGTCAAGGGTACCTGCCAGTAACTCTTGGTAAGATCAATGGTTGTAAGTTACTTAGCCCCATCCAGCTGCTCTAGGGCCTCATCTGTCCTAGGCATAGGGGTAAGCATATGACTCTGTGTGACTATTTAATTTCCTGTAATCCACACAGAACCTGGTGCTGCCATCCTTCTTTGGCACCAGCACCACTGGGGAGGCCCATGGACTGTTGGACTCTTGAATCACCCCTAGTTCCAACATCTCCTGTACCTCTTCCCTCACAGTCTGTTTGAGTCTCTCAGGCACCCTATAACGGGCCTGCCTAATAAGCCTTTGGGGTCCTGTATCCATCTGGTGCTGCACCAGGTGGGTGTTCCCTGGTTTCCCAGTGAACATGTCCCCAAAGTCCTACAACACTGCCCAGATTTCTCAAACCTGGGTAGGGGATAGCTGCTGGGACATTGCTACCCCTTCCACCGAGGTGTCAGCCCAAGCCTCACTGAGGAGATCAGTCCCCAGATCTCCCTCAGACTCCTCCTGAAATCCACTGCAAATGCTCAGCACAAGGGCCTCCCTCTTATGGTAAGGTTTCATCATGTTAACATGGTACAATTTGTGCCCCTGCCATCTGCCCAGCACTGCCACCATGTAGTTAACATCACTTACCTTTCTTCCCACCCTTTAGGGTCCCTCCAAAGCTGCTTGCAGCTTATTGTGTCTGACAGGAATGAAAACTATTACCTGCTGCCCCACAGCATACTCTCTAGCTCAAGCATTCCTGTCATACCACACCTTTTTCTGTTGCTGGGCTTCTGCCAGGTTCTCCTGGGCCAAGCCCATAAATTCCCTGAGCCTTGTCCTGAGGTTTAGGACATATGCCACAACAGACTCCTTGGGAGACTCGCACTCACCTTCACACTCATCTCGAATTAAATCTAGAGGTCACCTCACCCTATGCCCATACAGCAACTCAAAGGGTGAAAAACCTGTGGATTCCTGAGGAACATCTCTGTAAGCAAACAACAGATGGGGCAAATATTTGTCCCACTCCCTCTTAAACTGATCTGCAAATGCTCGTAGCATGGACTTGATTGTAGAGTTTAACCTCTCAACAAGACCATTAGTCTGGGGATGGTAGGGGGTGGGGGTAGTCTTCATGTGCTTCACCCCACAGGACTTCTACAGACAAGCCAGCAGGTCTGAGATGAAATTGGCAGCTCAGTCAGTCAGTATTTCTTTTGGGAAACCTGCTCTGCTGAAAATCTCTAACAAAGCATTTCCCACCTTCTCTGCCTCAATGGAGGACAAAGCCACTGCCTCAGGGTATTGTGTAGCATAGTGCACTTCTATTAGGATATACTTTTTCCCTGTGGAACTTGGGGTACTCAGAGGACCCACAATATCCATAGCTACCCTCTGAAATGGCTCCTCAATCACAGGCAAAGGCATCAAAGGAGCTCTTAACTTGTCTCCTGCCTTGCCCACCTTTTGGCACTGCTCACAGGTCCTGCAGTACCCTGTTACATCTCTGGAAATTCCAGGTCAATAGAAGTTTTGCATAATATGCCTCTTTGTACGTTTCATGCCCATATGACCTGCAAAGGGAATATCATGGGCTATGGCTAGAAGCGCCAGATGGTAGGCTCTAGGCACTACCAACTGCTGTACTCTCTCACCTTCTAGCCCTCCTTCAGGGGTCCACTCTCTGTATAGTAACCCTTTGTCCCAGTATACAGATTCACCCTTTCCTTGAGAATCAGGTGCCTCTCTAGCTACCTGCCTCAGGCCTTGCAATGTAGGGTCTGAGAGCTGAGCCTGTCTCAACTCTCTCCTTGTAACCCTTCCCAGCTCCCCTTTCACAGGAAGTCTGGCATCCTCTGACAGCAGTGCCTCACTGTCAACCTGGGTACTACTACTCACTTCTACCTTTGCAGTCACTCTGTCCAAGGGAGCATCAGTACCCACAAACAGCTATGGCTCACCTTCAGTCTCACTGCTACAGAGTAGCTCCCTCCCTGAAGTAACCACCTCAGCAGTCCTGGCTGCACATATTCAGTCTGTCTGGGTCTCCCCCAGGCTACCAGACCCATATGCTTGTCTCCTAGCCTTACTGCATGTAACTGCATAAGTACATAATACTGCCTCATCCAAATCCCTCCCTCTCAGGACATCTGCAGGATGGTAGTTCCAGACATCTGTTGTCTCAAGACAACCTACTATTGGCATTTTGTCTTTCCCACTTACTGGCTCCCTAACCTTTTGGTTCCCCACCTTGCCTCCGTGGACATCTGTATGCCACATGACCCCACTGGTTGCATTCAAAACATTTCACCCTAAGTCCTGGATGTGTGCCTGGACTAGTGGCTTCCCCTGCTACTGGAAAATTCTGTTGGGGCAGTCTGTGCTGCCCACTATGGGTTCCTTTAGACCCATGAGCAGTACTGGGGGTCCCCTTCCGGTGCAGGGCTGCCCTGCTTGCCAGGTATAGGTCTCCCTTTTTCCCCAACGTATCTGAAGTAGCACATTGTCTATCAGCTAACCAGATCCTCATGTCCTCAGGCAAAGTGATAAGGGCTTGTTCCCTCACCAAAAGGTCTGCCAGCCCTTCACAAGTGGTGACCTGACATCCACTCACTCAGCTATGAAAATAAGTGCTCATTTCAGCAACATCTTAACATACATTTTCATCTGCCTTGCGTCTATGCTCATGAAACTTTTTCCTATACATTTCAGGTGTTAGCTTAAAACATTCTAAAAGACATTTTTTTACAGCAGTATAATCAAAACAGACAGAGTCAGGCATTTGTGATATATAAGTTACATCTTTCCCATGGAGTAGGGGGGTCAGGAACCATAACCAGAGCCTTTGGTCAACACTATACTGTTTGCATACCCTCTCAAACATATGAATGAAACTATTAAAATTATGCCCCTCTTTAAATTGCGGAAAAAATTTACTGACCTGTTGTACTTCTGGAGTCCAGTTACTCCCTTCCTCATTACCTCCATCACTCTGACGAAGAGTCATAATTTCCCTCTCATGCCTCCTCTGATGCTCCTTTTCTTTGGCTTCTATCTCCAAACGCCTGGCCTCCAACTCAAGTCTCTTTAGCTCCAGCTGGATTTTTAAGTCCAAAGCAGAAAGGTTGAGCTGTCCATTCTCCGAGGATATTGTATCTCCACTGCCAATCTGATTGTTCTCCTGGATGCTGTTTTCTGATGCAGCTATATCCAAGGCTGCAATCAGGTCTGCCTTAGTCAGGTTTCCATGCACCAGTCCCCTAGTCTGGCACATCTCCACCAGCTGGCTCCTTGTCAGCTTTCCATACTCCACTGCTGATATGCTGCCTGGTCACCCTAACTAAGCTAACAAAAGAAATAAAACAATTGTGATCTGAACTCTGAGTATTCACTGTGTGGCTGATTTAGAGTACAAAACACCACCAGAAATCACTGTACATAAGCTACAGGATTCACTCTACCCACACTACTGCAAACCATAAGTGAGGATATCTTATCCCAACCACTGACAACCACATTCCACATCTGGCATTGCACAGCCACCAGCACACTGGATAGTACTCAGTGAAGAAAATACAACTCTCAGGTAGTTTTCTCTGTGGCTCAAGGTTTAAGTGTAGTGAGCTTGGAGAAATAAAACAGCTGATGCTGGGGTTGAATCCAGTGAAGACATAATTCTACAGAGGGAAGGTCTGGATACATATTTACACACATTTTGTGATATCATTGTGTTGCTGTCTGAAAATCAACTATTCCAAGTATCGCTAGCAACATGTGAGCAGTTGCATGTCCCATTTAACATTATTTGTCAGTACCTACAGTCCTGATAATGCATGCCAAAAATTAAAATTCAAATGTGTCAATGAGATGTGAGAGAGATGAATGCGTCACTTGTATTCACTTCCTGCTGTGGTCATTGCTAGATATACCCATTGGTTGAATTCATTTTGCTGTCAGCTTTTTCTCATTCATATATTTTCCAAGGTTTTTTGCATTTACTCTCAACTTGGTAGTGTGCAAACGTGGTTCACTGCCTATGGGAAAAAAGTAAAAAATTTGGTTTAGGCTGCCTTCTACAGCACAAACACACCTGGCAACTCTGCACTTTTATCACCACTCTGGACAGCACTGAGTGGAGAAATTCCTCCTATCACTTAACTATGGCTGTAGCACAAAGTGTAAGTGCAATGACTTTGCATAAAAAATGTAGGTAATTAATGGTTCAAATCCTGTTAAAGGATACTTTTACAAAGGGTGTCAGAATCCAATCTCTCACCACATTTTGATTAAGACTTTAAAACTGAAGAGAAATGATACTGTTAAACATGTTTATTGCAAGCAAAGTATCAGTAATGCTTGCATAAGAAAACGTTTCTGTTTAGCATATATAATTAAAGCTTCACATATAACCTCAGACTCGTGTGTACAGTTTACTAAACATGATAATGATAATATTTAATAATTAAAGCTTCACATATAACCTCAGACGTATGTGTGTACAGTTTACTAAACATGACAATGATAATATTAATAATTAAAGCTTCACATATAACCTCAGACTCATGTGTGTACAGTTTACTAAACATGACAATGATAATATTTAATAATTAAAGCTTCACATATAACCTCAGACGTATGTGTGTACAGTTTACTAAACATGACAATGATAATATTTAATAAATAAAGCTTCACATATAACCTCAGACGTATGTGTGTACAGTTTGCTAAGCATGACAATGATAATATTTAATTTAAAGTTCATTTGCATATGCATAATGGGCACAATACTTTGGTTATAATCATCAACAATACGTGTTTACAACATTTACGTCTTGTGAAGTCTGTATGCAACCTACACTAACCTGTGTTACTCAGCTCATACAACTGCATCTATCTGAGATCTATTTACAAACAGAAATACTCACTTTTACATATGAATGCATTTCCAGGGCTAATTAAAGTTACACACATCTAAGACTCGCTGAAGTATATCTCCATTCATTCTGAAATTAGTATAAATCTAATTACCATGTATAAAACTAGTGCTCCTGTTGCAATATTAATTAATAAGTTAAGTTTCAATCTTTGCATGCTTTACCTCATGGGTTTCACCTGACAGTAAGATGTTGTCCCGTTCGATTCTTAGCTAGAGCGTCTTCTGTCTGGAGACATGCGTGAATGGGTGTACCTTCATTGAAGGTTGTGCGTCAGGGCCGGCAACTCGGCACATAAAAATCTACTGCCAATCATTAGCAGACCGAGTTCTGCTGTGGCGACCCCTAACCGGTAAAAGCAGAAAGACACAACAACAACCTCATGGGTTCAATTTCCAGTTGGTACAACAAAATGTTTACATTGTGTAAGCCCCAATATCACAATATATCACAATTCATCCTCTTTCTGTTTCCAAACTGCAAGGATTAATAGTCATACCATTACACATTTCATTGCTGTACACTGGAACCTGTGTTAATAAGTTGAGCATCACACATTGCAAATATCAATGCTATGTTTCACACCTTGGGTGTTGTCTGATGTAGGTAGTGCCAATCTGTCTGTCAAGGAATCCATATACTTTCAATTGCACAAATGCAGTTGGCAAGACTGTGCATCTTTGCACACAACCAGTTACAGTAAGATCTAAAATGAGTGCCAATTCAAACATATATTGTTAACTTGACTTTGCAGACGCGGCTGGTGATGGACAGAATTGTGCTAAATATACAGTACAAAGGTGGGGTGTTGAGAGTCCAGGATATATGTGGCACTTTTTGTGTGCACTACAGCCATAGGCTGCTACAGGGGAATTATACCAGGTCTCAGTTTATGTCTGAGGCTTGGAATAGCTTAACCAAGTCTGTCTCCAGTGCAACTGGCATAGTACACACTAGGGAACAATGCCATCACCACTATAGTGACCTTAAGAAGTACAAGTAGGACCACCTAAGCTGATGGGAGGCTAAATTTAAACTACAAGCACCACTTCAGCTATGTAAGTATACTGACCTATAACTTGTCTATGATTTGGAATTAATTATCCAGCCAGCTAGCCAATTTACTCATAATGATTATATATATATATATATATATATATATATATATATATATATATATATATGTTTCTTTTATTTTTGTAATCTACAACAGCAGGGGGAATAGCTGCAAAGTGTGAAGTGCACCAGGAGAGATTAACCCACCTCAGAGAGGCACATGGTAACTATGACTCAGGTCCAAATTCAAGCCAGATAACTATTTTCAGTCCCTCAGTCATAGGTTCATAGATAGGAACTAGGCTATCTGCCCGAAGGCATTTATAAGCCTATCCGGAATTGTGTTGGCTTTCGCTGACCCCTTAGATTAGTTCCCTGTGCCTCTGTCCAGCAGAGACATTGAAGTGATCCCCGGGTTAACTTTCTATTTCCCATCCACTCATCAAGGCTTCTCTTGAAGAGTGTTAGCAAGGAGCTCTGCCTAATGTAGATTGGAATCTTGTTCCAGAGCATGGGAAGTCTCTGGGACAGGAATCTATCTCTCCAGCACATCCTATTTATTGTTGTGGTGAGGTTTAGATCCCTGTGACTTGAGGGGATATGGTTTTCTTTAGGTGGAGCATGTCCATCAATTCTGGGTTGGACATGGCCTTGTATGTCAGGCATAGATCACCTCTGAGTAGGTGGTATGCAACTGAGTACAGCTGGAGTTTCTTCAGTCGAGCTGCATAGAGCATCTGTTTGAGGCCAGTGATCCTCTTGGTGAGGGACTTCTGTGGTCTTTCCAGCTGTTGCAGGTGTCTTGTAAGGTACATCCTAAATGGGGCATTGTACTCTATGATGGGTCTGATGAGTGATGTGTAGAGGGGCACAATGACCTCTTTAGATCTGGATGCAAACCCTTTTGTGATTAGGTGGGCCACATAGAAGGATTTTCTAACCACCTTGGCAATGTAATTATCAAAGGAGAGATTACTATCTACTTGGGTCCCTATATCCCATATTATGTCTTCCGTATTTAGGGGGCTACCGCCTATGTGGTAGTTTGTGGGTACTTTGTTTTTTCCAAAGGGGATGACTATGCAATTTTTGGCATTTAGCTTGAGGCCATGGTTTTGACACCAGGTATCCATCTCAGTGAGACCCTTTTGGAGGATGTCTTTGTCATCCTCAGAGTCAATTATAGCCCTAAATTTGCAGTCGTCTGCGAACTTGGTCAGCCATAGACCTCCTGTGCTTGCCTGTACCTCTGAGAAGTATATACCGAACAGGAGGGGTCCTAGGACTGAGCCCTGGGTAATGCCATTTGTAACCGGTTTAGAGTTAGACTTAGCTCCCGCAACTCTTACCATGTGGGTTCTGTCAGTGAGCCAGATAGCAACCCATCTCGTGATGTAGGGGTTTATGTTCAGGCTGGTGAGCTTGTCTATAATACCAGAATGGGGAATAGTATTGAAGGCCTTTGCGAGGTCTAGGTAGGCTGTGTGGACCACTTTTCCCTCATCTATAGATGGAAACTGTCTCAAAGAAGTCCACCAGGTTTAGGAGGCATGATCTGCCCTTAACAAAGCTGAACTGGGTAGAGTCCAGTGTTTGGAGGTTCCCAATGTTTCTGTTAACGAGATCCATGATGATGCACTACATAGCCTTGCAGACCAAGCTAGTCAGGCTTATAGGGCAATAGTTCTTGGGTTCTGTTGTGGCTCCACCTTTGTGGAGTGGAATAACTGTTGCTGTGTGCCACTCTATGGGCACATAGCCTGTGAAGAGAGTGTTTAGGTGAGGGATTAGTTCATCTTTGAGCTCATGTAGGACGCAGTCTGGGACACCATCTGGTCCCATTGATGCTGTGTTTTTGGCTTTGGAGAGGGCTGTTTTAACCCAAGTGTCTGTGATTTCAGTGGCACTACATTCTTCTGTTAAGATTATGGGCCCTTTTGGGGTGAGAGGGGTGTGAAGTTTGTTGCTGAACCTGTCTGCCAGGATGTTGGCGATATTGGTCGGTTCAGTGTATTTTGTGCCATTCTGCACTAACTTTGAGCAGATCTAAGAATTACCACTTAGATTCTTGACATAGCTAAAGAATGCCTTGTGGTTATCTTTGGAGTCCTTGGCAATTTTTCTTTCGAAGCTAGCCTTGGATGATTCTATGAGGGATTGTAGTTTCTTGCTGATACTGATCAGGGATGTCTTACCTTCTTGGGATTTTACTCTTTTCTGTACTAGTTTCCTTCTTCTATTGTATAGCTTGTTTATGGCAGGGGTCCACCAGACTGGTTTCCTTTTCTTGGAGGAGTGAGTCTTGGTTTTGCTTGGGATAGCATGATCCATGCATTCTTGTAGGTGCCTGTAGAGTGCATTATTAAAGGATTTTGCAGCTTGGGCGGCATTATCCTTTAGTATGGGGGCTTTGAAACTTTCCACCTCTGTCTTAAGTAACGTGAAGTTTGCTTTTGAAAAGTTTTTCATGGTGGTTTATTTGAATAGGTATGGAGTTGGAATGTGGATATCCAGAGTGATTAGTTTATGGTCCGAGCTAACCAGCGCGGGGTTGACCTCCGGTGTGGAACACCAGTCGCCCATGTTGGTGATGACCAGATCCAATATGTTGTCACCTCTGGTGGGAGTGTTGACCAGTTGATCCAGGGCATTTGAGTTTATAAATTCTAGGAAATGTTGGGCAAGGGATTTAGTACTTGAGTAGTTCTCCCAGTTAATGTTTGGGTAATTTAAATCAGCCAATATCCGGGTGTTTGGTAGGATCTTTATGTTTCCCAGTGTTTCCCAAAATGCGGAATGGGGTTCATGGGACATGGTGGGTGATCTGTAGCAAGCTGCAATTTGAATTGCAGTTTTTCCCATTGTTAGTTGCATGTGGATGATCTCTGAAGCATTGTGCTGTGCCACTAACCTGGAGGTGTGGGTATCCTTGATGAATATGGATATGCCCCCACCTTTTGTATTTCTGTCCAGATTTTGTGGCCAAAATGTATGATATGAGTTGCAGCCTGGGAGTGCTGGGATGCTCTCTGGAGCCTTAAACTAGATTTCTGTTACTGTACATATATCGATTTTCTCCATACTGAGGAGTTCCTCGAGTACGTGCATTCTGAGGTTTAGACTTCTGGCATTCAGCAGCATTACCCTCAGTTTTTTGTTACTTGTGTTATTTACGGCGGTGGGTTTGTTTTTTTAGCCTTGCCTAAAAAAGGCACTATGAGGGTGGTAAGAGCCTTGGCCAGTATCCAAAAGCTTAAAGGTGACAGCTGCACTAGCATCTTGAGCAGGAACACCTCAACCTTGATATCAAGCATGCATGCCTTGCGCAATAACTCTTGCTGTTTGCACTAATCAATCAGAACACCAGCTTAATTGTTTGTGGGTTAAATACCCCAAAGTAGCAATTAGTTTTTATTACAAGATAGTATTTCTAAATTATTAACAAAAATAATATGTCAGGAATAATTCAAATACAGTAACTGCAATTATTATGTGTGAATGCATATATCTTATCCATCACAGGGAAATAATGGCTGCTCTTACTTATATCCAGCAGTGGGATTTCTCTATTTTATGGCACATTCATACCTTAACATTATATATGGATGTGGCAAAGGTATGCAATTCTAAATTATCATAATTGCTGATGTGATGCCCCAAAAATTGCATTAAATAAATAAATGTGACATGCCATGGATCTAATTATCATTTTTCTTTTTTATTTTTGTTTTGCCCCACCCTATCTCTCTTTTTTGCAGGGAGTGGTTTATAATTTAACATTCTTCTATTCACATTACTTGTAGCTGATAACAAAATGACCAAAAGCATAATGAGGTAGACCAACCATTGTGGCTCAGACCACCATATGTCCACAGATGGCAGCACAAGCAACCACCACTTTGAGTTCACACCCTGTCACTATTGCCTTCACAACCCCTGCCCTACCTGCTCCACCAGTGCCAGGTAGCTCTGCCTCAGCTGGCTAGTGGCAGGAGCTGACAGGACTGGTGGAGGACATCATGGTGAGGGACCTCAGTGCACATATTGGCAGGGATGAAAATGTTCTACATCAGACAGCAAAAATGGTGCCACATCCAGCATTGACACAGGCAGCTGCTACAGCAGACAGTGATGACAGTTCTGAAGGTGAAGACTAGATTATCTCTGTCCCCCAACCTTTTGACCCCATCACCATCCCTGTCAGTCATGTATGTTCTGTATGCCTGCACATGCTTCATAACCTACCTATCTACCTGACCCTGTCATTTCTAAACACCGTCCACAACATTCCTCCCCCCCAAAAAGAAATGGTTACCTGTCCCATAGAAATATTACACCCATACATAGGTCTCCACTTTACTTTTCTTATGTGTCATCTTGACACATGTGATTTGGTCTAACTGACCACATAACAATATGCTGTTGTTGTCACCAATCACTGCTGAGGTGACATTCCAAAGTCATGAAAATGTGTACACAATTGTACATTTAACTTGCAAAGAAGTAGATAGCTATGGTGCTTTCCTACCATCCCCGTACAAATTCCTGTATTATTTGCCCTGTGTCCTACCTCTGCTTGCCAACCCCATTTTCACCACTGTCTTATCTACCCCTTTTTCACATATTTAATCTGGTCAAAAATAGATTCATACACAACACACATAGTCAGAAATGCTTCATAGAAAAAGCTTCACTATATGTCCTCAGCAATTTGCATGGAGGTTGGTATAGAGTAACAATGTTGATTGATGTTGAATGTTGTTTAACTTCTTATTGCAAAAGCTGATTATTTCAATTTAATTTATAGTAGTCCAGTTACTTTTGCACAAAATGTGCTTAAATCCTCTGTGCTATGGGAGTACTTTAGTACTTGTTGATACAGACTAAAGGCAGTACTTTGAAACAGATAATGTAGCAGTTCCTAGACTTTGATGTTTCAAGCATCTGAAAACATCTAAAGCTTAAAAAATGAATCTAAGTATAATGTTTGCAATTTGATTGTTTATTTTCACTTATTGTGAAGGTGTGCTGTGATAATTAATTGTTTTTCTGTAGTTTTTCAAAGTTAAAGTTGTTTTTCAAATTGCTGTAAGAGCTGCTGTTCTGTATTGAATTACAATGTATCTAGTGAACTTCTTAGTTAGTTCCAGGCACCTGTTTGTTGTTCCTCAACACTTGTGCTCTAAATCATTCATTTTATATCAAGAGGGTCAAAGTCTGCACTCTTGTGGCAACAGAGGGCTCGTTTCACTCATCTGTGCTGGGAATTAATGGTAGAAAGCTCATTGTATGTGTACCTAATTGGCCTGTGGTTTTAGTGTAAAACTTGTTTTTTTTTCTGATAGTATGTAAGCCTTACTTTTGTGCAAAGCTGTTCTTTGTACAGTGGCAGTTAGTGGTGCCTAAAACTAATCTTTGCACAAAGGTGGTTAGTGGTGCCTTGTATGTATGTAAACACCAGAAGTTGAAAATTCCATATAAAAATTACTTCAGAACTTAACCTGAGTCTCACACTACTCATGGGGCAGGTAGTTTGCACAGTGAGCAGCACTTACAAATTTAGGAAGGACTATTTAGGTCTGCAGTACTTTATTATAGCACCCAGGACTATCACTGCTAAGGAATCATCTGCTTTAGGCAGTTGACAGCTTCACAGGCTGGGTTAGCTGCATATTGCTTCCGTTAACCACCCCCCTTTCTTTTCTGTCTGGTTTTAAACCCCCTCCACTCCTTGCAAGTACATTAAGACCTACAATCATGTATGGGCACTTTCCTACATCTCTGTTTCCAACTTGGTGGACATGGGCATTCTGAGGCAATGTAGCAACTGCCTCATGTATACTGAAAACCACTTAATTCTCAATCAGAAAAATACAATATGTGAGAGCTGTAGTTACACATTGTCACTGGAAGCCAGACTCTCACATACAAACACAAAATGCAACAAACAGGTTGTCAGCAACTCACACGCAACACTCACTGTACCCACTAAGGACCATACACACAGACCTACATATACAGAGGTGCTTACATGCAACCTACCCAAACCTCAAATGCCTCTTAGGAGCAGTCCCCAAAACTCTGCATGCACAAAAAACAAGACACTTATCAGCACAACACATAAAGCCATATCTAATTGCATGTCAACTACCAAGCCCATAAGGTGAAATATATTACAACCCAACTTTCTGCTCATAGGTGACTCCATTGTGAGACACACTGACACCCCCCATACAATGCTGGATAAAGAGTATGTTACAGTTAGTTGCCTGTCAGGGCCAGGATCCAGCAGATCATGCAAGTGCTCCAGTCACTTACCTGTCAGTACCGATATGACTCATTCATAGTTCATGTGGGCATAAATGACCTGAGATGTATCTCCTTGGAGCATATGAAGAGAGACATGCTTGAACTCTCAGAATATGTGTCACAGGTAGGTATGAGCCTAAACATGAACAACCTTCTACCATCTCCAAGGATGATTCCACAATACAAACAGAATATGATTAACTTTAACAATTGGTTTAACTACTGGTGTCATTCCAAAGGGGTCCAATACTTGTCAGCTTGGGATGACATGGCTGATAGGCCACACTGCTTTGCCAAGGATGGCCTTTACCTGTCATCTCTAGGCTTTTGGATACTGGCTAAAACATTATCCACTCCTATAATGCCTTTTTAGAAATTGCCAAACAGGCAAAGCTTCCAGAATGACAAAAGTTACTCAGGATAAGCTAAAGGTGTTACTACTCAGTGATAGGAGTCTATAAAAGAAACTGCATTCTGTAGAAGCTCTCCTCACCCTGGAGAAGGCTGACATTAGTGCAGTTACTTAGATGTGGTTTAAAGCCATGGAAAGCACACCAGCAGTGCATGACTATAACACCTGTCATACGTTCCATTCACCCAGTGAACAGGAAAGAGTAAAGGAAGGAGACGTATCTGTCTACATAAAGGATACGTTCACCTCAAGGCTGGTCAAACAATATGATAAGCTTGATCTGCTCCATGTCCAGCTAACTATGGGAAAACTCCATTACCATATTCTTGCTAGCTACAGGTTCCCTTCCATGAACCAGGAAACCCACACATCATATCTAGAGTTATTTGAGTCACTCATCATCCAGCCCAATACCATATCCACGGGTGATTTTAACTACCCCTCCATTAACTGGAAGGCATACATGGCCACTAACATACAAGCCCAAAGATTTCTTGACTTTGTGAATTAAAATATCCCAGAGCAGCTGGTCTGTACTTCCAAAATGGGAACAAATACCCTAGATTTGGTACTGATAAATATGGGAGAGTTGCACCCCCCCCCCCCATGTGTGATGTCCTCACTGGTAAGATCAATTCATGAAGAGGTCTCCCTGGAAATTAAAGTAAAACTAAACCCTCCACCAAACCCCAAAAACTTTTAAGAACTTTTTTAAGGCAAACTACCTCCTATTAAGCATCTGCATAGCTAGTTTCCAAGCGCCCACAAATCCAGATAACACTGAAGCCTATGCAGAGAGTACACAAAAGCTCTGTATGCCCACATAAACAACTGCATAGCAACATCCGTACCAAATCAAAATAAGCCCAGATCAAGCAGCAAAAACAAGCCACCCTAGTGGACCCTGGTCTTAATAAGTTGTACAATAACAGGAAGAAAATCCTGTCAAGAAATAAGAGCAAATGAGCACAACAGAGCAATAAGTCCCTCATTAGTATACACAAGTGAATCAGGGAACTAGTCAGGTTTCTGAAAGCTGACTTTGAGGTGAAAATAGCCTCCAAAGCTAAGGATAATCATAAGGCATTTTTCAGTTATGTCCATAACCTTAAGGGCGACACCCAATAATGTGTAGAATTAGAATAGATGGCCATGGATGAGGGAAAAATAGTACATACTTCCTAGCTCAACCTGGCCAAGGCATTTGACACAATCTTCCTCTCAGGTATTATAAGTAAACTCAGAAAACTGGGTGTAAATCCCTATGCCACCAGGTAGATAGGCAAATGGCTCATAGACAGGACATAAGTGGTTAAAGTGGATGAATCCAGTTCCAGCAAAGGTTAGTTACTGGTGGTGTGCCACAAGGCTCAGTGACAGGACAACTCTTGTTCTGAATATACTTCTCAGATGCCAAGGCCAATGTGGAGGGCCTCTGGGTTACAAAGTTTACAGACAACTCCAAGCTGGGAGGTCAATCATTGAATCCCCCTAGTGATGTAGATATCCTTCAGGAGGGGCTAAATAATGCAAATGACTGGTGTCAGATCCATGGCCTGAAACTTAAAGGGAAGAAATGCATTATTGTACCCTTTGGAAAATCAACTCCCCCTGCTAACTACAATTTTAACAGCACACCTCCTCTAACAGTAGACTCAGAGATGAGGGATCTAGGTACACAGATAAGTAGCAGCCTGAACTTTGACCATCATGTGTTCACAGTGGTAAGTAAGTCCTTCTATGTGGCAAAAAAGTATGGCATCCAGACTCTCCGGCTGACACAAGCATCCACCAAAAGGGTCTCACAGAAATGGATAACTGGTGCCAGAGCCATGGCCTAAAGCTAAATGTCAAAAAGTGCATGGTCATCCCCTTTGGGAAAAACAAAGTGCCCACAAATTACCACATAGGTGGTAATCCATTAAGTACGGAAGAAGTAATTAGGGACTTGGGGACCCAAGTAGATAGCAATCTCTCCTTTGACAATCACGTTGCCAAAGTGGTTAGAAAGACCTTCTATATAGCCCACCTTATCATGAAAGGATTCATATCTAGATCAAGAGAGGTCATTGTGCCCCTCTACACATCACTTATCAGGCCCAAAATTGAATACAATGCCCCATTTGATGTACCTTACCTGACACCTGCAGCAACTGGAGAGACCCCAAAAGTACCTCACCAGGAGGATCAAGGGACTCAAACAGATGCCCTAGGCAACTCGGCTAAAGAAACTCCAGCTCTACTCAGTTGCGTACCGCCTACTCAGAGGTAATCTGTGTTTGACGTATAAAGCCATGTCCAACCCAGAATTAATGGACATGCTTCACCTCAGGAAATCCAAATCCCTTAGAGCTACACGCTCCATAGGTTCATAGGTTCATAGGTTCATACTAGGCTATCTGCCCAAGGGCATTTATAAGCCTAGCCCATAGTTATGTGGCTTTCGCCACCCCTTTAGTTTGAATAAAACTATGCCTATTATTTTGTTGTGCCTCTGTCAAGCAGTGACACTGAAGTAATCCCTGGGGTATATCTGCGATCTCCCATCCATTGGTCAAGATTCCTCTTGAACAAGGCCAGCGAGGTGCTCTGCCTCACATGTACCGGGATTTTGTTCCACAGCATAGGGAGTCTCTGGGTGATGAATCTGTCCCTCCAGCACGTTCTATTAATAACCGTGTCAAGGTTTAAGTCTCGCGCCCTTGTGGTTCTGAGGGATCTAGATTTTTGAGGTGAAGCATATTCATCAAATCTGGGTTTGACATGGCCTTATATGTCAGGCACAGGTCACCTCTGAGCAAGCGGTATGAGACTGAATAGAGCTGGAGTTCTTTCAGTCGGGCAGCATAAGACATATTTTTGAGACCCTTTATCCTTTTGGTGAGGAACTTTTGGGGCCTTTCCAGCTGCTGCAGGTGTCGGGTCAGATACATTCGAATGGGGCATTGAACTCAATCATAGGGCTAATGGGAGCTGAGTACAGGGCGACGAGAACCTCCCTTGATCTACATGCGAATCCCCTCATGATCAGGTGGGCAATGTAGAAGGTTTTCCTAACTACTTTAGCAACATGAGTGTCAAGCGAAGCTACTGTCAACCTGGGTCCCCAAATCCTGATGACTTCTTCTGTGCTCAGTGGATTGCCACCTATATGGTAGCTAGGGTAACCTTGTTTTTCCCGAAGGGTATGACTATGCATTTCTTGGCGTTTAACTTTAGGCCATGGCTCTGGCACCAGTTATCCGTTTCTGTGAGGCCCTTCTGAAGGATATCTGTGTCAGATGTGTTTTCGACTATGGTGCCCAGTTTGCAGTCATCTGCAAACTTTGTCAGCCATAACCCTCCTGTGTTTGCTTGTACTTCAGAAAAGTAGATGCCGAACAAGACTGGACCCAGGACTGAGCCCTGTGGGACACCACTTGTGACAGGCTTTGAGTCTGACATGGCTCCAGCAACTCTGACCCTGTGGGTTCTGTCACTTAGCCAGTTTGCAACCCATCTTGTGACTTGAACCTCAGCACAGAAATAAATAGGATATGCTGGATGGACAGATTCATATCCCAGAGGCTCCCCTCACTCTGAAACAAAATCCCAATCCATGTTAGGCAGAACCCCTCACTGACCCTCTTCAAGAGAAATCTTGACGAGTGGATGGGAGATCATAAGTTTACCCCTGGGATCTCTTCTGTGTCCCTGCTTGACAAAGGTACAGTAAACTAACTTTAAAAGGGCTACCTTCTGTGACGTACTATACAGAGGCACAGTCAACTAATCTAAAAGGGTGGCGAAAGCCAAACACAGTCTGGCTAGGCTTATAAATGCCCTAGGGCAGATAGCCTAGTATCAGCCTATGAACCTATGAACCTATGAACATTGTGAAAGTATGAGACAAGACAAGTGTGCAATCATAATGAACTGGCAAGAAACGTTGAAAATCCACTGGTTTGCTACTGTGAATTTCTTTCACATCCCATACTGTGAAACAGGTGCATGTCCTCCACAGTACCATAATGTACATGAAGGACAGTATCTAAATCTTAGTTGAGAAGTATGGAACTATATGAGACAATCACAGTGCTGTAACATTGCACACTTATGCATTTGTTTCAAAACCTGTGATGCACATTTACATCTGTTACAAACAGTGGATTTTAAACAAGTATAAATGTGCTTTTACAAATCCTTAAATTCACCTTAAATTCAGACTTCACTTCTCCTGTGGTACTTGCAACTAATACTGTGCTCTCTGGATTGTGTAACTAGACAGGTAGGAGGATTGATGTTCAACTTTTGAAAAGTGTGTGTGTGTGTGTGTGTGTGTGTGTGTGTGTGTGTGTGTGTGTGTGTGTGTGTGTGTGTGTATGTGTGTGTGTGTGTGTGTGTGCGTGTGTGTGCGTGTGTGTGCGTGTGTGTGTGTGTGTGTGTGTATCTGTGTGTGTGTCTGTGTGTGTGTGTGTGAGAGAGAGAGAGATGCTTGGTGATGTATTTATTTCCCCCAAGGAAAACACTTTGCACACAGCTCCCTTGTCTCACTTTTAACAGAAATATCCTATGCAACACACTGATGAGGTCATCCTACAAAAGTGCACTCTCTAGCCTTAAGGGTCACACTTCTGTGGCACTTGTGACTAATAATTTGCTCTATAGATTATGTAACCTAAATAGGTAGGATGTTCGAAGCTCAATGTGTGAACTTGTGTTTGTGTCTGATGCTTTGTGCTGTAGCCATCCTCTGAAGGGAATTAATTTCCCTCTAAATACTGCTCTCTTTTCCCCCTTTTTTAAAGAAACATCTTGTCTGCAACACACTGATGAGGTCATCCTGTCAAAAGTGTACTCTCTCCCCTTAAGAATCAGACTTTACCTATGGCACTTGCAACTAACACTGTGATCTATAGGTTTTGTAACTGGATAGCAAGGCGGTTCAATGCACAATGTGGGATACTTATGCCTGTGGGGGGGGGATGGAGTGATGCGAACATGTCCTCTAACACAGCTGTTCTTAACCAACTTCCACTCTGAAGAAGCGTTTTAAACTGCTAGAGGACTCCTCCATCTCATTATCCCACCTGGCACCTCCTCCATCTCATTATCCCACCTGTCACCTCCTCCATCTCATTATCCCACCTGTCACCTCCTCCATCTCATTATCCCACCTGTCACCTCCTCCATCTCATTATCACACCTGTCACCTCCTCCATCTCATTATCCCACCTGTCACAACATTCTCTCTGCAACACACTAATAAGATTATTATTTATAAAGTACACTCTCACACTATAGAAAGCAGACTTCTCCTGTGACACTTGCATTACTTACAGTATTCTCTAGAATTTGTTAACTAGTTTGGTAGAAGGTTCAAATACTGCAGTGATAGACTTCTATGACCGTGTGTGTGAGTGTAAATGAATTCATGATTGGTGTACACATGCTTGCAATGGCAACAGTTATAACCACAGATGGCTCTAAAAACGAATTTTACCACACACATCTGCTTGGCAGTAAACTGCTGATGTCATCTATTCATAGATGCTGTATGCCCCACTTATACACAGAATTTTGCTGTGACTTTGTCTGCTCATAATTTGCTATATACATTGCCTAACTAGGTAAGTATGTGGTTCAAGTCCATTCTTTCTTAAATAGTGTGATTGTGATTACTGTCTTAGACATGGGTCTAGTTCACGTTGTCGTAAGCCGACAATATTGAATACGATATTGTTGGCATGACAATGTCGAAAGTTCAGAACATTGCGCAGGTAAACGGAAATCTCTGTAAGGGGGAGATTTCCATTTACCTCAATGTAGTGTGGTCTCAGAGTTGGCATATTTAAGTAGGAGTGGTGTGGGGGGTGCAGGGGGTCTTGCCCCCTGCCTACGCTAGTTAGGTTTTTTTTTTACTGATTTATTTTTTTTACTTTATTCGATATTTTACTACTTCAATCAATACAGTTTGACCTTTATTGATTCGATGTAGTAAAATTTCGATAACATGATATAGACGCTTATACACAACTACCTCACAACTACCTTTATGTACTTACAAAAGCCCAGTGTTAAACTGGCAAATCCTAGCATCCCCACGGGAAATACATTTTTGGCAACACAAACATTAGATAATGCAGCTATAAGTATGGTATCTCACATTTGTGGTGCAACTTCTTCTGTGGTGCATGTCTTTGATATTGTGCTTTGTACATTGTGTAGCTACATAGGTAGGAGGTTTGAGTCCAGCTGTGAGTATGTCTTTCAGTCTCATACTGTGTAGACTACTCTTCAAATACATATATGTTTAGCTGTACAGTCTTATTCTGAACTTCAACCACGTTTTAGCATAAATCTCCAACTAATTACAGTGACGTCTTCCATTCAGCTGTGCACTGCCATGCTTGTACTGCAACATGTCATGTGGCACCCTTGATTCAGACCCTAATCTGTAGCTTGTGATTGGGTCTATGTTATAACAGCGAACGATCAAAAGATCGAAAGCTGTTATATGGACCACAAAAGAAAAAAAACAAAAAAGAGCGAACAGCAAATTTTTTCCAAGGGAAAAAATTCACTGTTCCCAAAAAAAAAAAAAATAAACACTATTTTAAGAAGGGGGCTTCTCCCTCCACACCCCCCTACTTAAATATACCAACTCCGCAATCGCATTACAGTGCTGAAAATGGCAAATTGACAAAAGCAGCCAAGCGACTTCTTTCCCAGGGAAAGAATTTGCTTAAAATCCGCTTCATCATTTTGCATTTTCGACATTTACAGTTTGACGAAGACGCATTTGACAGAATACGTAATCATTCTTCTGACAGGAACCCTTGTGATCTTAGGTAGTTAGTTAAAATCCAGCCATTACTGCACAGACTGTGTTGTGCCAGTCGTATTGTGACTGCACATGTCACTAACATCAAACACATCTGTTGTGTACACATATACATTTTTATTCCACCTACAAAAAGCTATATTTTCTCATATAGCAATGCTTTCGTTCAGAGTAATGCATGTGATTACATTTTCCTTACATAACATTTGTAATAACCATTATCCTTTAGCATGAAGGAATGAGGCCTCATTCTGTAATTTGCTGCCTAAGTGCAGTAAGTATGAGCACACATATCCCTTGCAGGAATAACATGAAACAATAACTTGACATACCAACATATCTCACAACTGTAGTGACACTCTACTCTGGCACATTCATTTTCTACACTGTTGTGTATTTTCTGATGTCAAATGCTCAGGTGTTCAACATCCACATTCAGGGACAGTTAGCACTGTGTGCCCTTAAACTGTAATGCATGAATGGCATCCACCACAGTTACAATGTGTCCATTTACAGTGGGAGGGGCCTCCCCATCCCTTTTATCTCAAAGAGACTCTTTATGACACATACATTTTATTTCAAGATGGTGGCATATACACAGTTGCAGCGGCTCTATGCTCTCCTTCTCGGTGCTTGTTTTCTATGGGTTTTGTGTTCGTATGTATGTTCTTTACTGTTAAGTTTAATCAGGCTGATCTCAGATACAGTCAGTGAGTTCTCTTGCTTATCAGATTTCAGCACCATCAGGCTACTACAAGTGACTTCTTACACTCATATGATGTGCAAGAGGAAATAACAAGAACACCAGGCTCTCCTCGGATCGCTGTCAGCCCAGGCAAGACATGAAGGTGGAGAAGACACTGGAAGCAAAAGCATGGCGGCAGGTCCGGCCTACATTCTAGGCTACGGAAACCCTCACGAACCACCTCTTCCCAGCACATTTCTTGCTAATGCCAGATCTATTGCAAACAAAATGGATGAACTTCAGCTACAGATTTCTGAGAACAAACTTGTAACAGACTGTTGCATTTTATTATTTACAGAAACACTGTTACACTCCTGTATACCAGATGTAGCCATTGAGCTGACAGGCTGCACAGCTTTTCAGTGGGACAGAAATAAACACTCAGGTAAGAGCAGAGATGGGGGGCTTTGCGTCTATGCAAATAAAAGCTGTGTACCAATCCAAAGATTGTAGAACGTTACTGCTCAACTGATCTGGAATTTATGATTATCAAATGCAGGCCCTTTTACTTACCTCGGGAATTCACTGCTGTTATAGTTAACATCTGTTTACATTCCATCGGACGCTAATGCTTGCACATCTCTAGGTCACCTGTTTGACATCACTAACTTGCAACAAAACATCTATCCTGAAGCTATTCATATCATAGCTGGTGATTTCAATCAGATGGACTTAAAATCAGTTTTCCCCAGATTTCATCAACACATCAAATGTGCAGCCAGGAAGGAAAATTCACTGGATAAGGCCTAATCAAATATCAAGGATGGCTAAAGGGCAAAACAGCTCCCTCATCTAGGCCAGTCAGACCATTTGTCCATACTCTTGACTCCAGCACACACTCCTGTTAGGAGAAAACACTAGATTACTACAAAGATTGTTAAAATATGGCCAGAAGATGCACTTTCACACCTACAGGATTGCTTTGAAAGAACCAACTGGGACATTTTTGAAGATTAGGACTTGAAAGAGTACACTCCAACGGTACTCTGCTACATAAAACCCTGTGTTGACAATGTCACTGTCAGCAAGCACATTCATGTGTATCCTAATTAGAAGCCCTGGATGACAAAGGAGGTCATGTCCCTTCTCCAGCACCACAATACAGCCCTCAGGTCTGGCAACAGAGTCCTTTACAGGGTGGCTAGAGCCAACCCAAAGAAAGCAATCAGAAAGGCTAAAGTGGCCTATAAAAGAAAGAGAGAGGACCACTTCACCAACAAGGACCCATGACAACTATGGCAAGGTATTCAACACATCAACAATCATAAAACCAATAACCATATGGCTAATGATGGAGATGCCAAGATGGCAGAGGAACTTAATTATTTTTTCACCTGTTTTGAGTTGGAAACAGTAGAGACAGTCATGCCTAGACACCAGCTGATAGGCCACAGCAGTCTCACATCATCTATATCAACCTCCTACAACCACACTTTCAAGTACAAGATCATCAAAGTCAAAGTAAATGTTATTGTCATTTAGAACTACACACTTGTAGCCTAACCGAAAGTTTGTGCATCAGCTCAATTCTTGACATTATAAATGAAAGTGAAACAACACATACAAGTAAAAGAATAAACATAACTAACAAATACAGTACTACTCCCAATACATGCAAGAAAGAGCAGAGACATTTATCAACACTCATATATGAAAAGAATACCCTCCCCTGACTTAAATTAACTACCCTATTTAAAGTAAAACAAACACCAACCTTTGAAATGCCTAAGTTATTTGTCTAATATTGCACTTGAGTGAGTTAAATAATACTGAATATGGATATAATAAATAAATATTGCCCTTACTTGGAATATATGTATGTATATATTGCACAAATAAATAAAACAAATTGACTTACTATGTGTCCAGACCCCTGGTACTAGTGCCCGAGTTCAAAATTCTAGTCACTATAGGGTAGAAATTGTTATTGAATCTTGTAGTCCTAGAGAAAAAAAATCACGGGGCTGTTTTTGGGACATTGCCATTTCCTCCACTGTGGTGAGGTCTTAGAGTTGGTATATTTAAGTAGGGGGGTGTGGGGGTGCGAATTTTGTGTTTGGATTTTTTTTTACGGATCAGCGATTTTTTTTTTCCTGGGAAAATAAATTGCTGATCCGTGTGTTCGACATTTTGGATTTTCGGGTGTTGTGGGTTGATTATATAGCATTCGCAATTTAGTGCAGCTAGTTAGTGAAGCCGTTTCAATGGACAATTTCAGGCCAATAAAACCAAACATAAAAGTCATGGGCAATCAGAATTGCCATATAGCTGAAACACCTGATGTTCATAAAGGTCATTTGCATATATCCCATGTGCCTCTGTTACAGGAGGTTTGGGAGGTCACTCATTGGAAGTTCTAGCTTGGCTGGAGTTTTCATTTAGTTTTTACTGATTGTTTTTTCAGTGTGACCTTCTCACTCTTTGTTTTAATTTGTTAGTTGGGATATTTTGCAGTCACCCTAATGATAATTGACATCAGCTGGGTATAACAACCCTGTGTTTCTTATGTTTAGTCAAGCACTCTGCTTGTGCTATGCTGATGAGATAATAACAAGGCCAAAATATGCATATCCATAGCTAGTGGTGTTTGGCTTTATTGGCCTGAAATTTTCCATTAAAACAACTTCAAATGTAAAAGTCATAGGCAATCAGAATCACCATATACCTGAAACACCTGATGTTCATAAGGGTCATTTGCATATATCCCATGTGACACTGTTACAGGAGGTTTGGGACGTCACTCATTGGAGGTTCTAGCTTGCTGGAGTTTTCATTTAGTTTTTACTGATATGCTTTGTTCCTACCAAATGGCACACTGCTACGGTCATCCCACTCCACAAAGGGGGAGTGACTACAGACCCTGGGAACTACTGCACCATTAGCCTGATGAGTCTGATATGTAAGGCTATGGAGTGCATCATTATGGACTTATAAATAAGGACATAGGGAATCACCAAACTCTGCACCCCACACAGTATGGGTTTGTGAAAGGTAGATCATGCCTGCTTAACCAGATGGACTTCTTTGAGTCTGTCACCAGAGCTGTGGATGAGGGCAAGGTAGTTCACACAGCCTACCTAGATCTTGCCAAGACCTTTGACACCATCCCTCACTCAGGAATCATAGATAGACTCACTAAACTAGGCATAAACCCCTATGTAATAAGATGGGTTGCCAAATGGCTCACTGATAGAACCTACACTGTGAAAGTAGCAGACTCCAAATCTGACTACCAACCAGTTACAAGTGGTGTCCCACAGGGATCAGTCCTAGGTCCTCTCCTCTTTGGCATCTACTTCTCTGACATTCAAGTCAACACAAAGGGACTCTGGCTGTCCATGTTTGCAGATGATTTCAAACTGGGAGCCATTACTGATTCTCCAACTGATGAAGACATTCTACAAAAAGGCCTCACTGACACCATTGACTGGTGCCATAACCATGGCCTTAAGCTCAATGCCAAAAAGTGCATTGTCATTCCTTTTGGGAAAAATTTGGTGCCCATGAACTACCACATAGGCGGTAGTCCACTAAACACCGAAGGTGTGATAAGAGACCTGGGGACACAGGTTGACAGCAACTTCTCCTTTGATATACACATTGCCACTGTAGTCAGAAAGTCCTTCTATGAGGCACATCTCATTAAAAAAGGTTTTTCATACGGGAAGAAAGTCATAATCCCTCTCTACTTGTCCCTCATTAGACCTATTATAGAATACAATGCCCCATTTGGTATGTACCTCACTAGACACCTACAACAACTAGAAATGCTACAAAAATACCTCACTAAGAGGATCTTAGGCCTTAGACACATGCCCTATATGGACAGACTCAAAAAACTCCAGCTATATTCTGTCTCTTATCGCCTGCTTAAAGGCGATCTCTGCTTGACCTACAAAGCCATGTCTGACACTGAGCTGCTAGATATGCTACACCTAAAGAAATCCCAATCCCTCCGTGCCACATGCTCCAGGGACCTTAACCTGATTACCACAATAAACAGAACATGTTGGAGGGACAGGTTCCTAACCAACAGACTTCCCATACTCTGGAACAAACTTCCCATTCACATCAAGCAGAGCATTTCACTGGCCCTCTTTAAGAGAAATATTGACGAGTGGGTGGCCAATAGGAAATTCACCCCGAGGATCACATGAGGGACCTTGCTTGACAGGAGCACTGGGAACTAACTTTGGGCGGCATGATGCCTGGGAATCTTCTTGGGCTAGGCTTATATAGGCTCCAGGGCTGTTAGCCTAGTACACACTTATGAATCAATGAATCTATGAATAAAATTAAAACAGGAAGTGCTGAACTTCATTGAGCTTTTCAAACATTTAACGTGGCAGTGCTATACAATTACAAGTCACATATAAAATGAATTTTAATACGTAAGAAAATACAAACCCACCCTATATTGTTTGTAGAAAAACAACCACTTCCCAATTAAAAATTTAAAATGAAAAATCTGAAAAGATTTTAAGCCTGCATAAACTAAAGCACTGCTGGTGATTACCTGCTAGTTTTTCCCACACATCTTTCCCTTCATTAATCTGCTTTTGAAAATTGGTGATTTTAAGTTTCCCACCCTACTGTAAATTGAGTGTAATAAGCTCCTCCCTTCCCACGCTGCTGTTGACATTGTGAATTATTTATTAGTCTTTCCTTGTGCTTATATTGAAGTACGTCCATTTTGCCTCTCGTTGTCAGTTCTACTGCATTACTTGCTATGAATTCATTATCTAACTAGCTGTTGGATAAAGTAAGTGCTCTTGTTTTACCTGGGTCTGAAAGATGTAATTTCAGTAATCAGTGTGCTTAGATCGAGAGCCTTGAATTTATGACACGTTTAGTTTGTTTGTAACTTACAATCAATTGTGTTTCTTTAGTACTAAATTTGTGATGTGAGCATATGTTTTAAGTAATATGTTTTATGCAGTAGTTTCATATGTTAGATTTTTTAATGGTTGAGGTTCCGTATATTGAATTAATTAATTAATTAATTAATTATGATACATCTGTTTTATTGGTTCATGGTTTTACAAAATGTGGATACATTACTGTATGTATTTACTTTGATTTTATTTTTATTTTAGAACAGAAGCACTCAGTGTTATAATAAACATTGCCACTTAGTTATTTCTGCTTACACTTTTGGGTTGTTTTTGTTTACGTGTTTTAAACATAATTTGTACGCCTCTGTGGCTTCCTAGTTTACACTTTTATAAGTTGTTTAAATGATGCTGCTGTGTCCATATCTTTAAGTTTGTTTGTGGTCACATTTCATATCTTTTAATTTTGTTTGTGGTAGCATTTCACTCCAGAAACTCCTTTACTGTGCCTTTACATTAAGAGGACTGGAATTATTCATCTTGTGGCAGTAGGTGTTTACCTGGTCTATCTGAGCTGAGAAGCACACAAAAGGGTTCAAAGTATTTTTGAACTTGTCTTCTATACTGTGACTGTAAAACTGTACTGTCTGCTGCTGTTTTAAGTAGTTAATTGCACTGTATTGCATTGTATAGTATCCGTTAGTTGTAGAGGTATTGTAGGTAGTTTGTGTGTTGTTGCTACACTTTGGCTCCAAGCCAGCAATTCTACATTAAGAAGGTGGTTTTCTGTACCCTTGTGGCAGAAGTGTGCTGATCTAACCTGCCTGAGATGGGGATTGCTGCTGGAAGGCTTATTGTGTGCTTTCCTGATTGACAGCTAGCTTAAAACTTGTTTCTCTTTGCTCGTGCTTAAGTCTTGCATTTGTGCAGTGATGCTCTTTGCACAGTAGTGGTTAGCAGTGCCCTATATAGACACAAAAGGTGATAAGTTCAGTTTTTCCCTAAACGGCTTTTAGTGAAACCCTTTCAAGCTTTTCACGCTGCTCTAGGAGTAACTCAGTTGCTCACTGAATAGCATTGCCTTATTGATCAACATTAGCCTATACAAAGTACAGGTCCCTCTTGTAGTCTGTCAAATTAACCCATTCCCTTCCCTAGTAAACCATACAGTAAGAACCTGCTATCATGGATAGACAGTTTCCCATCGTCTTTCTGGCCAGCCTGATGACATGGAAATCCTGAGGCAATGTAGCAATTGTCTCATGTATACTGACAACCACTTACTTCTGAAACAAAGAAATACTTTATGTGAGAGATGTAGCTACATTATGAAATTGGAAGCAAGAGTCTCACGTAACGACAAATCAAATGCCAAACAGGTTGTCAGCACACACACACCTCCCACACTAAGAAGGGCATGACACATAAACTCACATATGCTCACTAGTAACTTATCAAAAGATCAGAGGCCTCCAAAATGGAAACCACTTACACATATAACAATGCAAATAGTAACCACAGCATATAATAACACACACACCAGCATCTCAACAATAAGCCCAGAAGGTGTAATACCATAAAACTTACTGAATTGATCATAAGTGACTCCAGGCTGGATAAGAAGTGGGTTATGGTTAGCTGCCTGACAGGCGCCAGGACACATCAAGTCAATCAAGTCACTCAAGCACCCCAGGCACTCAACACCAAGTACCAGTACGACTCCATCATAGTCCATGAAAGGATGGAATGGTGAATGATTTAACTCATTACATCCGAGTGATGCCTCCAGGTGCATCTGCATTTAACTCCTAGTGACGCCTCTAGGCGTAAAATATTGCTTGTTCATATTTCCATCAATATTTCCAAAACAATGCTATGTACAAGGTTTTAAAGGATTTCATCTTAAAGCTTACACGATGGCAAACTCACCCACATTAATATTTGACCTCTGTCTAGTTCAAGTAAATAGATATTAACTGTTAGTTTTATGATATTTATTTATATAGATATAATTTTCTCATTTTTCTAAATATCTGAACAACCAAGAAACATAGACAGAACTCCTTAGCCTCATATGAAAGCTCTCAGCTATATGAATGCTGACATTATGTGTGTAGACTGAATGGTTGCCGAGATATTGAAAGTTGTTTACAAAATATTACTAATGTAATAGGTACTGTGTTTACTGTGACTTACAAAATTTAGTTTAAGACCTAGAATCTAAAGAATATCACCGCTATAAAAAATTGTTTGTGCTGAGAGTTTGCCATTTATACTTCTTTGATGATCCAATGGTTCCAGAGATATGAATATTTGTTTGAAATGTGAGGACATAATTTGATTCTTTTAAAAGGCTTAGGCTCCGCCCATTGGAAGTTACAGTGCAAACTTCCTGAGCTCCTGAGCTCCACTGGAGTGAATGAGTTAAGACATACCTCACTGCGCTATATAAAGAGAGGGGTCTACTTCAAAAGACTGACAAACCAAAAGACTGAAAATTCAAAATACTGAACACATTTTTAATGCAAGGACAAGCATCCCTGCACCACATATGTGAGGGAGCTGCACCCCCCACACCCCTTGCTAACTATATATATCAACTCCAAGATCGCACAACGGTGGAGAAGGGGCAAATTCTATCATTCAGTATTTTGAATTTTCAGTCTTTTGGGATTTAGTCTTTTGGTTTTTCAGTCTTCTGAAGTTGTCCCAAAGAGAGATATGACTGAGATCTTAGATTATGTGTCACAGGCAGGTATACACCTAGCCTTAAGAAGCATTCTACTTTCTCCAAGGATAATGCCACAATACATGCCAAAAATGATTAACTAACAATTGGCTTAGCTTCTGGTGTCAGTCCAAGTGGATCCAATATCTGTCAGCCTGGGATGACATGGTCAACAGGCCATGCTGCTTTGCCAGACATGGTCTGCACCTGCCTCCTATAGGCTTTCGGATACTGGCAAAGGCATTAGCCACCCCTATTGTGCCTTTTTTAGGCAATGTCAAAATAACCAACCTCCCAACATAACAAAATCTTCTCTACATAAACTCAGGGCACTGCTGCATAACGCTAGGAGTCTAAACAACAAACTACACTCCCTGGAAGCACTCCTCACTTTGGAAGATGCTGATGTCTGTGCAGTCACCAAGACATGGTTCAAACACATGGAAAGCAACCCAGCTATGCAGAGCTACAATGCCTTACATACATTCAGAGCACAAACTGAGCATGAAAGTACCATACAAGGAGGTGTATCCATCTTCATCAAGGATAAGTACACCTCGAGACTGGTCAAATAGTATAACTCCCTTGAGGTACTCCATGTCCAATTAACTATAGGCAAAGCCCCCTACCACATTATAGCTAGCTATAGGTCCTGACCATGAAACAGGAAAAGCATACCGCATACCTAAACTTACTGGAGTCACTTGCCATACAGCCCAACACCTTACTCATGGGTGATTTTAATTATACTACTATCGACTGGGAAACATACATGACCACAAACATGCTGGCTCAGAGGTTCTTGGACTTTGTCAGTGCAAATGAACTGGAACAGCTAGTCAGCACACCCACAAGAGGTTCAAATGTCCTGGATATAGTACTCACTAACATGGGAGAGAATTACACCTCTCCCACCCCCCACCTCATGTGTGATGTCCCTCCTGGTAAAATTGGACCATAATTCAGTCTTGTTCGATGTAATTATAGGTTCATAGGTTCATACTAGGCTATCTGCCCTAGGGCATTTATAAGCCTAGCCAGAGTGTGTTTGGCTTTTGCCACCCATTTTAAATGAATTTTGCTATGCCCTTTTTCAAGGTTAGTATACTGTGCCTCTGTCTAACAGTGACACAGAAGTGATACCCAGGGTAAACCTACTATCTCCCATTAATAGATTTATAGATTAGTACTAGGCTAACTGCCCTTGCGAGCCATTTTAAGCCTAGACAATTATCCCTTGTGAGACTCAAACCCTGCACCTTGTGTTTGTAAGGCAAACACCTCAACCATTAGGCCACCCTCCCAACCCAGTGAAGACCAGATACTTCATCAAGCTTAAAAATCTTACGAATTTTTCAAAGACAAATTACTTCCTAGTATGTGATGGTATAAGAAGTTTCAAAGCCCCCTTGACCACACATAACATGGACTCCTATGCAGAAGTGTACACCAATGCTCTGTATAACCACTTAAACAACTGTATAGAATCGGCTGTATCTGAATGGATTACAACCAGGTCTTGCCAAAAAATAAGTCACCCTGGTGGACCCCTAATATAAACAGGATATACTACAAAAAAAATAAACTAATGTCCAAGAACAAGAGGGAACTGGCTCATCAAAGGAAGAAATCCCTATCTAGCTTAAACAGAGATTTTGTAAAGTCATCCAAAGCTAATCATGAAGCAAAAATAGCCTCCCTAGCTAAGGATCATCACAAGGCATTCTTTAACTACATCCAAAATATAAAATGGAATGCCCAGCTTTGCGCTGAACTTGTGGTGGATGGCACCACCCATACTCAACTGGAGGTAATAGCCAACCTGATAGCTGACAGATTTGGAGAAAACTTCATTCCTCTGTCCCCTTCACGCATCCCCCAAAGTATATCTGCCAACATTCCTCAGCCTATTATCTCAAGAGAACAGGTCATCTTGGTGCTCTCCAATGCCAAAAACATGGCATCAGTGGAACCAGATAACATCCCAGGTTGCCTTTTAAATAACTTAAAACATGACCTAGCAGCCCTACTTGGATCCCTGTTTAACCATAGCCTGTGGACTGGCTATGTTCCAGGAGAATGGAGGACAGCAACAGTAATCCCTCTGCATAAAATGGAGAGCATTAACTGACCTTGGGAATTACAGGCCCATAAGCTTGACTAGCCTCATCTGTAAGGCCATGAAAAGATTTGTTATGGACCTTATTAACAAGGACATAGGTAATCTACAAATTCTGGTTCCAACCCAGTTTGGATCCATTAAAGGTAGATCATGCCTGTTAAACATGGTTGACTTCTTCAAGAAAGTCACCAAGGACCTGGACGAGGGAAAGACAGTGCATACCACCTATCACGACCTAGCCAAAGCATTTAACACAATCCCCCACTCAGGTATTATAGAGAAACTCTCCCAATTGTGAATTAATGCCTACATTAACACATGGGTAGCCAACTGGCTCAGTGACAGGACACATACTGTCAAAGTGGGTGACTTCACCTCTAGCAAAAGACCAGTCACCAGTGGCATATCACATAGTTCTTTGCTGGGCGTCTTACCGTTTGGAATTTATTTCTTAGAAGTCCAGGCAAACTTGGACAGCCTGTGGCTGACCAAGTTCACTGATGATTGTAAATTGGGAACAATCATTGAGTCCCCCAATGATGTTAATATACTGCAAACAGAGTTAACACAGACAAATGATTGGCGCCAAAGCCCCTGATTAAAGAAAATGCAAAAAAATGCATTATTATTCCCTTTTGGAAAGCTGACATCCCTGCTAATTACATTATAGACAGCACCCCCAAGTGTAGACCCAGTGATACATGATATGGGTACTCATGTTGATAGCAACCTGAACGTTAACCACCACATAGCCACAGTAGTAAGGGAAGCCTTCTATGTTGCACATCTTATAAGTAAAGGTGTCACATCGTATGCTTGTTGTTTATTTATTTCCCTGAAATGCTAATTCCACCTAAAACGCGGCCTTTTAGCACTTCTGTGGATACCTAGTTATATCTGCATTGCTTACTGTACTTATTTCCTTGTTTCACGTGAAAGAAAGTTACTGTTTGTCATTTTTGCATTTAAGTTACCTGTAACACATTGCATTTAAGTTACCTGGCACTTGCTCACTAAAGCAATTATATGTCAGCTCTAAAAAATTAAAAGCACTACACCCTCACAAACTCCCCTTGAGTACCTTGTTCCCCATTGGCCCTTTTTTTCAATTATAAAGGAATTGCCAATACTATTCTAGCATGCTCAAAGGTCAGTTGTCAATCTCCTCTCTGGTCCAGCTGGTGAATCTGGGAATCTTGAGGCAATGTTACAACTGCCTCATGTACACAGACAACCCTCTCCTCCTCCCAACAAATTCCAACACATGTGAGAGATGCAACCATATAGCCAAACTGGAGGCTAAGCTCTCCCAACTCAGTACTGGCGTAACCAGTCAGGAGGAGAAGGAAACCACACTCACTACAATTCCAGTCTCACATAGACCTACCACGACAACAAACCAAACACATAAACACACAAAACATACCAGACATACTCAGAGGCTCTAAAAAATCTGCCTAAGCAGCAGAGACCTCCAAAGCAGACACCCAAGCAACCGCTACCCCAAAACAAAACACGTGCAACACATAGCTCGCAAAGCCAGTCTGCCGAACAGTCACATACCTTAAGGCTAAACAACACACCTGATACACTTGTAATTGGTGACTCTATCATCAGGCACACTGACGTCCCGCTCACCAGGCTGAACAAGGAGAAGGTCACGGTGAGCTGCCTGTTGGGCGCTAGGATCCGCCACATAACACAAGCACTCGGGTCACTCCAAGGCAAGTACAAATATGACTCAGTCATTGTCCATGCTGGTGTGAATGACCTGAGACGTACCTCCCTGGACTACATGAAAAGAGACATAAAGGAGCTCTCTGAGCATGTAGCCCAGGCCGGTATGACCCTGATCTTGAGTAGCATCTTACCCTTACCATAAATGATGCCACAATATGAAGACAAGATGATCAATTTCAACAATTGGCTTAAGTGTTGGTGTCATTCAAAGGGGATCCAATGCCTGTCAGCCTGGGATGACATGCTCGACAAGCCACGATGCTTCGCTAGGGACGGCTTGCATCTGTCACCCCTGGGCTTTCGGATATTGGCAAAGGCTCTTGCTACCCCCATAGTGCCTTTTTTAGGCAAGGCTCAAAAGACAAACCCACCTCCATAGGTATCATAAGGGATAAGAAACTAAGAGTAATGCTACTCAACGCCAGAAGTCTAAACCTCAAGATGCCTTTTCGAAACTCTCCTTAGCATGGAGAACATCGATATCTGTGCAGTAACAGAAACCTGGTTCAAGGCTCCCAAGAGCACCCCAGCACTACCAGGTTATACCTCATACCATGCTTTTCATCCCCAAAACTTGGACTGAACCACAAAAGGAGGGGGAGTATCAATATTCGTCAAAGATACCCACACCTCCAGGTTGGTGGCACAGCACAAAGCATCAAAGACTATCCATGTGCAACTAACTGTGGGTAAAACTCTTCCATTTTATAGTCTGCTACAGACCACCCTCCCAAACACAGGAACCCCACTCGGCCTTCCTGAGAATACTGGAAAATATGAAGGTCTCTCCAAACACCATTATATTGGGCGACTTCAACTTCCCAAACATAGACTGGGAGCATTACTCTAGCTCCAACACCCTAGCCCAAAGGTTCCTAGAATTTATAAACTCAAATGCTATGGAACAACTTGTTACCACTCCCACAAGAGGGGAAAACATACTGGACCTGATCATCACCAACATGGGGACACTATGCTCCAGACCAGAAGTGTATCCCTCACTGGTAAGATCAGACCATAAACTAATCTCACTGGATATTCACATCCCAACCCCTGCCCAGTAAACCACAGTGAAAAACTTCTCTAAAGCAAATTTCACATGCCTCAAAACCAAGGCGAAATCCTTCAAAGCCCCCGGGCCTGTGGAAAATACAGCCCAGACTGCAGAATCCTTTATAAACGCATTCTATGAACACCTTCAGGAATACATGGATCATGCAATCCCAAATAAAACCAAGACCCAATCCTCCAAAGGCAGACGTCCTGTCTGGTGGACCCCAGCCATAAACAAACTATACAATAGAAGGAGGAAGCTACTACATGATAGAGCAAAATCCCAAAAAGGGAAGGCATCTCTGATCAGTATTAGCAAAAAACTATGGGCACTCATAAAATCGTCTAAGGCCAGCTTCGAGAGAAAAATTGCACAGGACACTAAGGATAATCACAAGGCTTTCTTTAGTTATGTTAGGAACCTGGGTGGGAATTCCCAGATATGCTCAGAATTAGTCCAAAATGACAAAAAATACACCGAGCCCACAGACATTGCCAACATCCTAGCTGGCAGGTTCATTGCAAACTCCCCCCCCCACCACCAAAAGGGCAAATATCTATCCCAACAGAGTGCTGCCCCCCTGACATCTCAGATGCTCAGGTAAGAGCCGCCCTCTCTAAAGCAAAAAACACAGCATCAATGGGACCAGATGGTGTCCCGGGCTGCATCCTACATGAACTCCAAGAAGAGCTAAACCCAAACATAAAACTACTGTTCAGTCTTAGCCTTACTACAGGATACGTACCCAAAGAGTGGCGTACAGCAACAGTGGTCACTCTCCACAAAGGTGGTGCCTCAATGGATCCTGGAAACTATTGCCCCATAAGCCTGACTAGCTTGGTCTGCAAAGCTATGGAAAGGATCATCATGGACCTCATAAATAAAGATATTGGGGACCTACAGACACTGGATCCTACCCAGTTTGGCTTTGTTAATGGCAGATCCTGCCTCTTAAACCTGGTCGATTTCTTTGAAACAGTCACCAAGGCCATTGACGAGGGGAAGGTGGTACACACAGCCTACCTGGACCTCGCAAAAGCCTTCGATACAATACCCCACTCGGGCATTGTAGATAAGCTCACCAGCTTAAATATAAACCCCTATGTCACTAGATGGGTTGCAAACTGGCTCAAGGACAGAAACCACATGGTTAGAATTGCTGGAGCCATGTCAGACTCCAAACCAGTTACAAGTGGCGTCCCACAAGGCTCAGTACTGGGACCTCTCTTGTTCGGTATATATTTCTCGGCGGTACAGGCCAACACGGAAGGACTGTGGCTGACCAAGTTCGCAGATGACTGCAAACTGGGTGCCATAATCAACTCTCCAGCCGACACAAGCATCCTCCAAAAGGGCCTCATAGAAACAGACAACTGGTGCCAGAGCCATGGCCTCAAGCTAAATGCCAAAAGTGTATAGTCATCCCTTTGGCAAAAACAAAGTGCCCACAAATTACCACATAGGTGGTAATCCATTAAGTACAGAAGAAGTCATTAGGGACCTGGGGACCCAAGTTGATAGCAATCTCTCATTTGACAACCACGTGGCCAAAGTGGTTAGAAAAACATTTTATATAGCCCACCTAATCATGAAGGGATTCACATCTAGATCAGGTGAGGTCATTGTGCCTCTTTACTCATCCCTCATCAGGCCCATAATTGAGTACAATGCCCCTTTTGGGATGTATCTTACCAGACACCTGCAGCAACTGGAAAGACCCCAAAAGTACCTCACCAAGAGGATCAAAGGGCTCAAACAGATGCCATATGCTGCCCGGTTAAAGAAACTCCAGCTCTACTCAGTGGCATACCACCTGCTCATAGGCGATCTGTGCCTGACGTATAAAGCCATGTCCAACCTGGAATTAATGAACATGCTGCACCTCAGAAAATCCATATCCCATCGAGCTACGTGCTTGAGAGACTTGAACCTCAGCACTGAAATAAATAGGACATGCTGGAGGGACAGATTCATAACCCAGAGGCTCCCTTCACTCTGGAATAAAATCCCAGTCCAGGTTAGGCAGAGTCCCACATTGACTCTCTTCAAGAGGAATTTTGATGAGTGGATGGGAGATCATAGGTTTACCCCGGCTATCACTTCTGTGTCACTGTTAGACAGAGGTACAGTATACTAACCTCAAAAAAAGGCATAGCAAAATTAATTTAAAATGGGTGGCGAAAGC
>NC_056751.1:742877345-742929845 GCF_019279795.1 Protopterus annectens | reverse complement strand
TGTCAAAGTTTGGGGGGGGGGCTTGCCCCCTGCAAAAAAATGCTTACAGTTTGTGTTTTGACATTTTTTGTATTTTGGGACTATGTGTTTAACAACGTTGTTCCTCAACTTGTCAGTCATGGTTTCATAGTGGGAGTTATAACCTGTTAGTAAAAAAGGTTTAAAACTAGGGCATGTTTGAAAAAATGTAACACATTAGAGGCACAGATCCCTTTTCATGTATGCAGAAAATAAAAGATATTATTAATAGTATGTGACATGAACTTAAAAACTGAAAAAAGTCTGAGCTTGGAAAACTTGCAGTTTTTTTTTAATCAAAGACAGAACTATACATGTAATGCAATACTAGAGATAAACCATGACCAGAAAGCAAGATTTGATTTAGTCACTTCTAGTTCAATATTGGGCAACTGTGATGGTCAAGTAACAGGGAAAAGAGATAATTAATTAAATGACGTATTGTGGATTCACTAAAAAAGTAAAAAAAAGTTAAGGTATACTAAGTAAAGAAACTAACATGGACAGAATGAACCAGGTACCCACAAGATTTGCTTAATGTGGAATACAGCATCTCCATTAAAAGTGTTTTGCCTAGGAGAATATCTTCAGCAAGTGCGGTAAAAGTGCATACTATGAACATTGCTATAATAAATAAATAAATAAATAAATAAATAAATAAAGTGAATGCAGCACTTGAGAATGGATGTTACACAAAATAAGAGTAACTGGAGTATTTAAATTTTGTCAAAGCTCTTTTATTGTAGGAAAAAAACTCAAGTTACTAAATAATATATGTTTTGTTATGATAAGAAATGCAAACTGGTTACAAATAGCTTTTGAAGAGCATGCAGTTGTAAAAAATTCAAATCTTGAGATATAAAACCTTATTATGTAATTAAAAATAGAACTAGCACCAATGTGCTTTATAAATACACTGTGGAATGTATTCAGAAAACTTTGCAACGTTTTGATAAGTGAAAGTGCATGACAGCTTGCAGTGTTTGTGCAACTCAGAAAAACAGCCTTTATGATGTAGACAGTCCAACAAGCATTACCAAGTGTAGTGTATTCTAATGGCCATAAAATGATGTTCCCACTCCCTGGAAAAAAAATCACACATTATCACTGCACACAGAGGAGGAAATTCAACGGATATCATTAACTTTAGACCTACAGCAATCTAATCCACCCTGTCCAAAATGCTTGCAAAATGTTTTCAAAAACAATTGCTAGAATATCACCTGCAGGAAGAACTCCTATTCCCCACACAACATGGCTTCTGTCCCTCCCATAGTACTCAAACCACACTTCTAGCCTACATAGATACTGCCAATAAAGCTAGAGATAATGACAAACTAAGCTCCTTATTTCTAGACTTGTCTAAAGCCTTTGACAGTTTGTCACAGCAAACTTCCACTTCAAATGACCTCACTAGGTCAATCTTAGCCCACCTTTCTGTGGTTGAGAAGGTACCTGTCAATAGGTATCATTCTGTAAAATGGCACTCAATCCTCTCTCCATACCTCCCAGTCACCATCTTTGTACCACAAGGCTCTGTCCTTGGTCCTCTCCTCTAACATTTTCACCAACATCTTCCACACATCAACACAGCAGACCACCCTAATACAATACACAGATGATTCTACTTTCATTTGCACATCTGACGACATGGTACACCTCCAAAAAATTACTCAGGAAGCATTAACAGCCACAGGAAACATGGCTTTGTAACTCACAACTCATGCTCAACCCAAAAAAGACCAAACTACTATTTTTTCGTCAAATCCCTCTGTCGTGAAAAAACAAAATTTAAAGCCCTCTTTCTTGAAAATACAACCATTGAAGTCACTTCTCATATCAAACTATTAAGGGTGACAGTGGATGATAATTTTACATTTGAGCTGCATATACAGAATTGCATAAAAAAAACTCACCAAACGCTAGGAATGCTTTATAGAGCCAAAACGTTCTCATCAACACAACTAAAACTACACTTGCCACTACTGACCTTTTCACCTCATTACCTTATGGTTCTCCCATCCTTACTAACCTCCAGGCATCATAAAAAGCAAAACTTGCTATAATAAAGTGGCTACATTTGCACCAAGTACCACTTTCAGAACCCACTACTGCATATCACTAAAAACCCAAAATTGATTAGAATTACATCATCAGCTAACATATTCATAGATTCATAGATTCATAGACTATTACTCGGCTAATGACCTAAAGGGCCTTTCTAAGCCTCGCCAAGTTTTCCTGAAAGAATAATGATGTCCTGCATCCAAACAGGACATTGAGGGCCAGGCATTTATAAGTTACCTCTGTCTATAAGGGACATGGGTGCCAGGTCTGGTGTAAATCTCCCATTCCCCATTCACTTCTCTAGGTTGTGCTTAAAATGGGTAATAGACAAACTGAACTTCACATGGCTGGGAAGCCTGTTCCATAGGAGGCAGTCTACGGGACACCTATCTGTCTTCACAGCATGTTCTGTTTAAATCACAGACAAAATTCATGTCCCTAGACCTTATATTTCTGGTACTTTTTGAGTAACAAATATGTAAGAGATTCAGAAGTGTGGGGTTTGTGGATACCTTATAATCCAGGCATAGATCACTTTCAGCAATCTATAGGAGGCTGAGTAGATGGAATGGGCTTTAACATGTTCTGCATGAGGCAGGTTTGTTAAGCCTTGTATTATTTTTTTGTAAGGAACCTTTGAGGTTTCTCTAGCTGCTGTATATGCCTGGTCAGATACATACGAAAGGAAGCACTGTACTCTATGATTGGTCTGATAAGGGCAGAATACAGTTGGATAATGACCTCTTTGGACCTCGATGCCATGCCCTTACTTATAATTTGCACAACATAAAAGGATTTCCTTACCACTGTGGACATGTGGTGGTCAAAGATAAGGCAACTCTCCACATGCGTACCCAGATCCCTGACCACTGGGTTGACTCTTAAGGGTGTATTATCAACATGATAATTTACCAGGATGGTTGATTTTCCTAAGGGTACGATTATGCATTTCTTGGCAATGAATTTAACACCATGTCTTTGGCACCATTTATTAGTCAGAACGAGACCTTCTTGAAGAATGCTAGTGTCTGCAGGGGAGTCAGTGATAAACTCAGCTTGCAACCATCTGCAAACTTAGTCAGCCATAAACCTTCAACATTTGCTTCCATTTCAGAGAAATAGATGCCAAAAAGATGTGGGCCCGGTACCAAGCCCTAGACGATTCCTCTAGTGACTGGCCTCTTGGTGGAGGTAGTCTCACCTATTTTGACCTCCTGGCTCCTATCAGTGAGGCAATTGGCTATCTAGCAGGTGATAAAAGGGTTTTTACCTAAGTTAATGATCTTGTCTATAATACCTGAGTGGGGTATTGTAACAAAAGCTTTGGCCAGGTCGAGGTAAGATGTGTGCACAGTCTTACCTTCATCCAATGCTTTAGTGACCCTCTCAAAAAATACACCAGATTTAATAGGCATGACCTTCCTTTAACAAAGCCAAACTGTGATGGGTCCAGTGTTTGCAAGTTACCTATGACCACATTTATCATGTCCATGATGATTCCTTCTACGGACGTACATATGAGGCTAGTAAGACTTATGGATCTGTAGTTATCTGGATCAGTGGTTGTGTCTCCTTTGTGTAGGGAATGACTACAGCCATCTTCCATTCCTTGGGCATAAAACCTAACTGAAGGCTCAGTTGAAAAGTGGTTCAAGTGGACCAGAGAGGCCATGTTTCTTACTATTTATTAAACATCCAGGGATGTTATCGTGGCCCATCAATGCAGTGTTTTTGGCCCTGGAAAGTGTATTAAATACCTATTCTCTAGTAATGGTTGGGGAATTGTGTTATGTGGTATTTCCTTTGGACTATTATGGGGAGTGGGGAGAGAAATTTGAGCTGTACCTGTCAGCCAAAATGTTGGCAATGGCCTCTGGTTCAGTGTGGGTGATGGCATTTACAATAGGTTCTGCACATTGTTGTGTATTTCCTCCGAGGTTACAGACATAGCTATAGAAAGCTTTGTGGTTGTGCTTTGCCTGAGAAGCTATTTAGTTTTTCAAATTTAACCTTTGAAGTATTAATTAACCCTTTCATCTGCCTGTTTAGATTTGTCAGGGGGCTTTAGTTTTGTAGCTTTGTTCCTTCTAAGCTTGGCCAAGTTTTTTTTTTTATTTTGTTGTATAACCAGCTAATACTGTGATTCCACTAGGGTGGCTTGTCTTTTGAGTTTGTCTTATTCTTAATACGAGTGGGCACAGCTCACTCTATACAGCTGTCAATATGGAGGTACAGAGATTTTATAAATAGCTCAGTGTTTTCTATAGTAATTACTGGGTTTGGGGGTGCTTGGAATTTAGCCAATATGTTGCTTAGTAGAGAGAGGATAGCCTTAGAATATTTCTTATAGGTTTTTGTTTTTTCTGGATCTCCAGATTTAATTTTTATTTCAAATATTACTGCCTTATGGTCAGATCTGACAAGTGAAGATATTACATTAGGTGAGGAACATCACCCCCTCTTGTTTGTGAGTACAAGGTCAAGGATGCTTGTAGCATTAGTATGAGAATATTCCAGGATTTTGGTATTAACAATGTTTAGGAATTGCTGGACTTGTGCATTAAAACGGGTGTAGGATTCCCAATCTATTGCCAAGTAGTTGAGATCCCTCATGAATATCATATTGAGTTGAATGGTAAGGAACTCTAATACATTCAAATAGGTAGTATGGGTTTCCTGAGACATGGAGAGGGACATATATGTTGCAAGGATATGGTACAGCACCCTATTTATGGTGTGTTGCACATGTATGAGTTCCAGTGGGTCATAAACTTTAACTAGTCAGAAAGAGAGTTCAGTCGTAATACAGACTGACACTCCTCCAGCTTTCATTCCCTGCTGTGTAGTTGCTGGTCTAAAGGTGCGAAGGGCATTATAATCTTCCATTGTTGGGGTACTGTCAGCTTTAAACCATGTCCCTGCTACTACACAGATGTCTATACTCTCCAAGGAGAGGAAGCCTTGCAGAGAGTGGAGTTTCTTGTTAAGCCTTCTAACATTGAGCAATACGACCTTCAGATATTCCTTCATAGGTTCAGTTAAGTCAGTAGGTTTATCAGTTTGGCATAGCCTAAAAAGGCACTACGGGGACTGAAAAGGTATTTGCCAATATCTGAGAGCCTAGAAGGGATGAGTGCAAATCATCCCTGGCAAAGCAGCATGGTCTTTCAACCATGTCCTCCCAAGCTGTCAAATAGTGTACCCCCTTTTACTGATACCAAAAGCTAAGCCAGTTGTTAAAAATCAATCATTTTCTGTTTGTAATGTGGCATCATCCTTGGAGAAGGAAGCATGCTGCTCAGTGCTAGGCTCATACCTGCTTGAGACATACAGTCAACAAGCTCGAACATGTCCTGCTTCATATAGTCAAGGGAGGTACATATCAGATCATTAAGACCCACGTGGACTATGACAAAGTCATACTGGTACCCGTGGTTCAATGACCTGACTGCCTGTGTGACTTGATGGATCCTAGCCCCGGAAATGCAGCTAACAGTGACTCACTCTCTCCTTACTCAGTCTGGTGGGTGGGGTCATCAGTGTGCCTCACTATAGAATCACCAATGACCAGGAAATTTGGCTGTATGCCAGTTTGCCTTAAGGGATTAGCAGTGGATGCATTAGATACAGTGTTACTATGTGTAGCTGTGGGTGATGTTTTAACAGAATGTTTATGTGATGGCTGAGGAGCCTTTCTTTGATTATACTGTGCAGAAGGTCTTAGTGTTTTTGGAAAGTTATCTCTAAGTGCCTCAGCATAAGTAGTTTTACGTGTAGGGTCTTTACCCTGTGCAGTAGGTGTGGTGCAAGTGTCACTGACAACCTCTATAGGATTAGTGTTGGTTGTATGAAAGAGTTTTGCCTCCAGCACTAAATTCTATTTTCCCCTCTCGCGTACACTATCTGTTTTAAGAATAGAATAAGTGGGTTGTCAGTGTATATGATGCAATTGCTACAATGCCTCAGAATACCCATCTCAACCAGAATGGCCACAGAGAGTGTCAGGAAATGCATATCCATGACCACTGATCTACTAGGGAGGAGTGAAGGAAATTTAAATATTGAGCAGGTCAATAAAACAAGCAACTTGATGAGCAGTGCTCAGCTATGTGCAAATTAGATGCTCCCGTAGTTAAAATACTGTCTGGATAGTAATTCCACAGGAGTGCATACTACAGACCAGAAGAAAGACACTTATAATAATAGGCACAATAAGCATTCACCAGCAATTCTCAGCTCAGGAGGGTGGAGGCTACCCTCTCCACCCACAAGAGTGTAGACCACAAACCTTCCTAATGTAAAATAATTGGTTTGGAGCCCAAGTGCTTAAACCAGAACTAAGACATTTTCAGAATAACAGATACAATAAGCCTTAAACCATCAATTCCCATGTCAGAAGGGTGTAGACTATCCTCTCCTGGCACAGGAGTTTAGACCACAAACTTCCTTAATGTAAAATAACTAGTTTTGAGCCCAAGTACTTAAATCAGAACAAAGATACTTAGAATAATAGCCACAATAAGCCTTAACCAGCAGTTTCCAGTACAGAAGGATGGAGGCTACCCTTTCCTCCCATATAGCTTATTTGCACCTATAAAATTATCCAGCATCTTTCTGCTAGTCCAGCACTATATACAATTCTACACAATTATGTTCTCACTTGCTATTATGATCCAGCAACCAAACATTTCCCTCTGTCCACAAACCTATCAAATCTGCTAGATATATCTGGACCTATATCATGTTGCTAAAGCCTAGAACTTTTACCTATATCTGTTAGGTCAATACCCTCCCTCAAGTCCTTTTAAACCAATTTGAAAGCTTTCCTAGCCAAAATATTGTTCTGTTCTTGCCCAACCCCAAGATAAACTATATCCCTAAATATGAACAAGTACCTATTCATACCTTATATCTCCTTACCTCCTTTTTTCACTCACTTCCTAATTTCAATCAGTGTTTTTCTCCTCTAACTCTCTATCCAAATGTGACATAACCCTGTTTTTTTCCAACTTCATACAGCAATTCCTGTTTGCATTATACTAACTTACCTTTCATTTCTATAAACTGGCTAACATTTCACTAAATATTAAATAATTGTCATATAAATTGTGTCTATTTTTATCCGATGTTGCCACACTATGTCTAATTTGGTAAAACTATTTAAACTCCAGATATTTTTTATATTATTTTGAGGATTATAAAATTATTGTTCTTAAAATATTTTTGCAATACTTTGGAGATTTTCTCACCAGGCCATCTCTGAAAATGGGCTCCCATCCAGTCAGACTTTCCCAGTAATCAAATGCCAATAAATAAATAAATAAATAAACAAATAATGTCCAACATTATCAAAATGAGCCTCTCTCTGTCTGCTAATGAGGGAAAACAAGATGGTAGAGTAATTCATAAATGTATAAATATCAAGCAAAGGGGATACACCCACAGCATATTTGAACTCAGCAAATACGTTCAGATTAGAGGAATCATTAAACAATATTAAGTGTGCAGCTGCATTAGTAAATGTATGTCTGCAAGATGCTCTTATTATAGTTGCAGTACCTAATGGTGAGTGTTGTCATCCATGAAGATGCCAGCTTATCCGACCATGCTTAACATTTCATGTACTGCAGAACACAGTCAATGAGTATCAGTAATGTGTAGATAGGAACACCATCCAAGAAACTGTGGATAAGGATCTGTCTCGTCTGCAGCCCCATGGGAGTCATGGAGTTCATATCCTGGTGAATTTATGTATGTTATCTACAGAGACCTTTCACTCAGCTACTGGGGTCACACTGGCATCTTCCTCAGGAACACTCCATCATGTTTCAGTGAGTGGGGAACATGTGTGGTTCATATGTACCCTAGAGGAGAGAGTGAACACCATGTGGGATTTCTGTGATATAACTTCAAGGCCCCTGAGCCAGAGGAAACCACAACCTGTTAGGAAGCTGAAAAGCCTTACAAATGCCTTCTATGAACACCTCCAGGACTGCATGGATCAGGCAATCCCAAATAAAACCAAGACTCTTTCCACAAAGGGCAAACGTCCAGTCTGGTGGACCCCAGCCATTAACAAACTTTACAATAAGAGGAGAAAGCTATTACATGATAGAACAAAATCCATAAAAGGGAAGTCACCCTGATCATTATTAGTAAAAAATTACAAGCACTCATAAAATCAACTAAGGCCAATTTTGAGAGAAAAATTGCCATGGATTCAAAGGACAATCATAAGGCCTTTTTCAGCTATGTTAGGAACCTGGGTGGAAACTCCCAGATATGCTCAGAATTAGTCCAACATGATACAAAAATCACTGAACCCACAGACATTGCCAACATACTGGCAGACAGGTTCAGTGTAAACTTCAACCTCTCTAAAGGAGAGATAACTATCCCAGCCGAGTGTAGCCTCCCGGACATCTCAAATCGCAGGTGAAAGCTGCTCTCTCTAAAGCTAAAAACACAGCATCAATGGGACCGGATGGTGTCCCCGTGCTACATGAGCTAAATGAGGAATTAACCCGCACATAAGGCAGCTGTTTAATCTCAGCCTTACCACAGGATACGTGCCCAAGGAGTGGCGACGGCAACTGTGGTCCCACTCCACAAAGGCGGTGCCTCTACGGACCCTGGTAATTACGCCCCATAAGCTTAACAAGTCTAGTCTGCAAAGCTATGGAGAGGATCATAATGGAGCTCATAAACAAAGATATAGGGACTTGCAGACATTGGACACGCCCCAGTTTGGCTTTGTCAAGGGAAGATCATGCCTTTCGAACTTGGTCGCCTTCTTCGAAACAGTCACCAAGGCCATTGATGCGGGAAAGGCAGTCCATACAGCCTACCTTGACCTTGCAACACAATACCCCACTTGGGTATTGTAGAAAACCAGCTTAAATGTAAACCCATATGTCACAAGATGGGTTGCAAACTGGCTTAAGGACAGAACCCACAGGGTTAGAGTTGCTGGCGCTGTGTCAGACTCCAAGCCGGTCACAAGTGGTGTCCCACAGGGCTCGGTCCTTGGCCCCCTATTGTTTGGCATCTGCTTCTCAGAAGTACAGGCCAGCATGGGAGGACTTTGGCTGACAAAGTTTGCAGACGACTGCAAACTGGGGGGGATAGTGGAAAGTGCATCGGACACGGATATCCTTCAGAAGGGACTCACGGAAACAGATAGCTGGTGCCAGAGCCATGGCCTGAAGTTAAACGCCAAAAAATGTATAGTCATACCCTCGGGAAACAAGGTAACCCCAAGCTACCATATAGGTGGCAATCCACTAAGCACAGAAGAGGTTATCAGGGACCTGGGGACCCAGGTTGACAGTGGCCTTTCTTTTGACACTCACATTGCTAAAGTGGTTAGAAAGACCTTCTACATTGCCCACCTGATCATGAAGGGATTCACATCCAGATCTAGTGAGGTCATTGTTCCCTGTACTCTTCACTTATCAGACCAATGATCGAGTACAATGCCCCATTCGGGATGTATCTCACCCGACATCTGCAGCAATTGGAGAGACCCCAAAAGTTCCTCACCAAAAGGATAAAGGGACTCCAAAATCTGTCATATGCTGCCAGATTGAAGAAACTCCAGCTCTACTCAGTCGCATACCGTCTGCTCAGAGGTGACATGTGCCTGACATACAAGGCCATGTCCAACCCGGAATTAATGGACATACTCCACCTCAAAAAATCCAAATCCACCAAAACCACTAGAGCAAGCGACTTAAACCTTAGCACGGATATAAATAGGACGTGCTGGAGGGATAGATTTATCACTCAGAGACTCCCTATGCTGTGGAATAAAATCCTGGTCCATGTGAGGCAGAGCACCTCGCTGACTCTGTTCAAGAGAAATCTAGACCTGTGGATGGGAGATCGTAGGTTTACCCCGGGAATCATCTCTGTGTCACTGCTGGACAGAGGCACAACAAACTAATGGGCACAGTATTTTTTCATATAAGGTGGCGAAGGCACAAAAATTTGGGCTAGGCTTATAAATGCCTTAGGGCAGATAGCCTAGTATAAACCTATGAACCTATGAACCTATGAACCTATAACCTATTTCTCTGGGATACTGGAGGCCATAAACTATGCTCACACTGAAATAAAGGCCCCATTGGGTGAACTGCGAAGGAGGCATGTGAACCATAAAGGGTATCACAATTCAAATACCAAGGGGTCTATAATGCATAGGCATCATGTATAATGTGTGTTTAGGTCACTCAGACAGTTATAATAATTCTTACATATGTGACTTCTGCATAGTTATCATAATTCTCATGGGTTTATATTAGATCTTCGAACGCTTATGTTGTCGAACGCCAAAACGTCGACACCTAAATGTCAAAGTCTAATAAACGCGACAAGCCAATTATATGATTTTTTTCCCTGGGAAAAAAATCGTTTGGCCATTATCAGGGATTTGCCCTTTTCCCCAATATAGAGCGATGTCAGAGTTGGTATATTTAGTTAGGGGGTGTGGGGAGCACATTAGGGTTTTAGAGTTTGTTTGTTTGTTTTTTTTGTTGACCATGCAAATCTTTTCCCCTGGGAAAAATTTGCATAATTGGCCTGTCGCTTTTATTAGATTTCAACATTTAGGTGTCGATATTTCCGCGTTCGACAACCTAAGTGTTCGAAGATCTAATATAGACCCATTCTCACATATGTGACTTCTGTACAGTTATCATAATTTTCACATATGTGACTTCTGCCAATGTTCTGCTAGAGGTGACTTCCCCATGTGCATCTCATTGCTGATACCAGATATGCCTTGAAACTCTGGCTCATGACACCCATAATAAATCCACAAAATCAAATAGACCACGGTTACAACAGTTCCTAAGCATAAGCATGAAACACAGCTGAGTGTGTGTCTGGGCTGCAAAAAGCACTCCTTTGCTGTATGAATGCATTCAATTGTGCCCTGCAGTACGACCCTGGCACAGGTGCAAAAATGCTGCAAGTGTGTGCAATTTACACCATATCAAATTTAGGAGGCAGTTACATCAGGGTGGCCCCTAGCAGGAGGGGCAGTTCCCCAGCACACCAGGCGTCCAGGGAGGAATCAGCAGCAAGGGATAAACATGCAGACAGAGTCGGGCACAGTATGCTGTGACACTGACAAAGAGGCATTGGCTTGCATATAGCTTCAGATCACAGTATACAAGAGTGAAGCAGACACACTAAAATAAAAATGATGCATGCAAAACCAACAGTAGGCTGTGCTTGTCCATGCATAGGTTGGCCATGCTGGGAATAAAATATAGGTAACTCAAGTAACAATGTACAAAGGGTAGAACAAAATAATCATCTTTAGTGCAGGTGGGGAAGGGCGCACAAATGGATATCTTTCTCATAAAAATGTTTCTTCTATGGCTGTATGAGGCCTGCCCACTATTGTACTCATATCATGCAGATCTACCTGGCTGGGTATGGTGATTATGCTAATTAGATCTCAGCTCATTACTGTTTCTGAATCGCTCGGTTTGAATGATGAAAATATGCATGCTAAGCATTGAGCTCAAGTTTCTAGGATGTTGTGCACATGCCTTGATCACGGTGGGCAGTAACGCACATGAAGGGTCCAGAGCATATCTCCATCTTTAAATGGATTCACTGTTTGGCCCAGTTTATAACAGCATATACATGGATCAAGAAAACCAAAAAGAAACTTAAAAATAACAGCAAGAGTCTGTTATAGATAAAGAGCTTTTATTCTTTAATATACAGAACTTCATCAGAACCATAAGCACTTAATATATAATGGACTCCTGCTGTTTTTAAGGTGTTTTGTTTGTTTATTTGTTTATTTTCAGTTCAGTTGTGTTAGATTCACTGTGCAATCATTTCTGTTTTTTTCATATACAGGGATACATCACTGCTATGTTTCACACCTTAAACTGTCACTGTGACCCATAATATTAATAATAATAATAATAATGTACCTATACCTTCCTAGCCCACCTTCCAGCTCACAAATAAGGTGCTTTTCAATGACTTGTCATTTGCAACAGATAGAATACATGAAAATGGCCTTGGTATAAGACTGAAGCCTGACATAGTCCAGCACAGGCTGTCACCCCTGCTACTTCCATCCCACTGGTGAAGGAACAGTGCTGTCACCATTATGGTGACATGAGGCAGTGCAGCCCTGACCTCCTAGACTGATGAGAGAATGAAGTTAGACAACAGGCATCACCTATGTATTGTAAATAGCAGTTATGTTGATTACACATTTAGCCTGTGACTGCATCCATCTACAAATATTACAGTGTTCTCTTTTTCTCAATAGACCTGAAGATGACTTGAATAGACAGCTGCACAGGAATAGATTGGATTGCCTCAGAGAGTGCCGGGGTGAGTAGACCTGCTTCAAAGTGTACAGCTTTAAATATTAAGAGCAGTAGAGCTTCATGTTCAGAAAGCATTATTTTTGTAAAGCACTGTCTCATCTGTGATAATGACCATGGGATCAAAGATAGAAGCACGAGTGTTAAATGTCATTAGTGTGTGTTTGTGAATGCATCTTGACATAGACTTGACCAGCATGCCAGGATGCTAAGCCTGTGTACCTACTCTATCAACATACCTGTGGTTCAACCTCCCCTAATCTTTGTTTTCATAAAATGTACTAACTACAGCATTAGACATAGGAAATGTACATGGGTAGCATTTGTGGGTTGATGGACATCTGTGTCCAGGACATTTTTGACAATATATTTCTTTGGTTACAGCCTGTGAGTGAAAGGGATGTCTGAGCAGCAGCTTATCTTTGTTTATGTGCATTTGTCTTAGATATTCCATCAATGCGTGTTGGACTGCAGATCATGTTACAATGTCCAGGTAGCCCAAAGCCTGACTCCTTCATCTTTTAGAAAGACGTTGTTGATGTATGTGGGTTTATATCTTCCTCTCATCTGTCTATGCTGTAGCGATATTAATGTGGAAGGCATGTTTGTTGTTCAGTTGTATATATTAGGTGCAGCTTAACTCACTTGTGCCTGTAGCACTACTTATGACCTGCACCATATAGTATCCACAGTCCAAAGCACTTGGTTTCCCTTTACTAACCATGCCTACAGCATATCCACATGCTACTTAGAAAACACAACATTTAAAGCAATTATAATAAGTTTAAACATACAAAAGCTAAATGACCTGCTTTTTATGTGCCTAACAATGTTGAGAAAAACATAGGGAAAAAAAATGTTTAATGTATTTAAATAGTAATACACTGAAAAGCTATTTACCTGGTTGTCCTACTGAATCTGTTCTTCATCTCTGTGGCCATGGCACTGAAGTTTCTGGCTGATCCAGCCACTGCCCCATTAGCTCCTTTGAAGAAAAAAAAAGTAGTTTCACTTCTGTGTTAATATCTCCCTACTAACAAATCTAGCTTGGCAAGGTTTTTTCTTGTAGTTTTTACTGATTGGTTAGTCTGTATGACTTTTTTACTCATTCCCTGGGATTCAATAAACTCCATGCAGGAATAGTGTTATTCCTGCATGGAGTGAACTGTGTCCGTGTAGAGCAGCAGCACACCTTGGATATTAATGAAGGCTCGCTGCTGTTTAAACTACATGGACATGAACTGTAAACGAGTGCAGGGGGTGTGTTCAAGCAGTGCATGGACATTGAACATGACCCTGCACTCAGAAAGTGCCACACAGCACTTTCTAATACAATCTGGCATAATGTTAGAAAATTCCTCTAATATTATGCCAGTATTTTAGTGTCCGTGGACATTGAAATTACATAAATGATCATTTCAGTGTCCACGGACACTGAAATACATACAGCAGCAGGAAAGCAATGCAGGGTGTGTGTGACACATTCTGTGACACACCCTGCATTGTAAAAGTGCCGTACGACACTTCGCAACCTGCTAAAGCATGAAATGTGTACAAAGGCACAAATAATGGGGGATAAAGCCCTGAAAAGGGACACATTTTACATATTACCCTCACAAACATAGAAAGTTGATAGAAAACAGGTCATGCATCAGCATGAATTACCGAAGGATAGAAGTCTGAAAGCAAATGTATGCCAATAGTCCCTAACAGCAGTCCATGTGGACAAAGGCACAAATAATGGGAGGACAAAACACTAAAAATAGGGACACCACTTAAATATTGCCCTTAGACACTTAAGAAAGTTGATAGAAAACAGGATATGTATTAGCAGGTATCTCTGAAGGATAGAAGCCTGAAAGCCAAATGAATGCCATTATTTCCTGACTACAGTCCTCAATGACTTGTCAAAACACCACAATACTCACTATATAACATAATAATATAATAATATCATACAGTTTTTTTTCTAGGCTAAGGAATGTTTAAACATAGCTGAGTGGGTGTGCATGTTATGGCCCTCCGCTTACCATAGCTTAAACATCAAATAGGAGATAAATACAAATATACAGCTGAAATTTCTAAGCTGAGATAGTGTAGTGATTAGAGTCCCAGATTTACATACAGGCATTCATGGTTCTAATACCAAGACAGACAAGTTATTTTTATATGGGAAAGCAGTGTTAAATTTATATTTTAAACTTAAATTATGTAGTAACTGTTTTTTCTTAACCAGGGTAGTGTAGCTGGTGTACAATGGAAGTGTGAGTACACATAATATGTGAAACTACCCATGTACACACAAGTGTCCCATACAGTATAGTCACATCCCTTGCCAATGTAAGGAAAGCACATAGATGAATGTCATGTAAAGTACATCATATACACTTAATAAATGAAGTCAGTTTTCTGATATATTTAAAAAATTAAAAGTGAACAATGGTTAGCAATGTTCATCTATGCTTAGCAGGTGTAACAATTGCTAAGACATGAATGCTAAGCAGCAGGTAGTGCAAGTAAGTGGATCTACACACTGTTAAGCACTGCTCAACAACTTCTCCTTTAAACAGTGTTAAAACCAGCTTAGCGGATTTGCGCCATGCTTAGTGGAGCTTAACCTGTTCACAGTGGTCCAATGACAACAAAGGGTGGGAATTTCGCACTATTTAAATGGCACAGATGGAAATACAGCCATAATCTGTTATAGTCCATCTGTGCAGATACAATGACTGGCATAAGAGAGGGAGTACACTTTCGGGCACATTGGTAGAGCATTCAGGAGTTCAGGGTCATGGCTGAACTCCTAGCCAAAAACCATGAGGAGAGACTGCTACAGGGTCAGTACCAGGGCTCACAATTCAAAGCAAAGGCCTGGAACCATCTCACATGTGACCTCACCAGTGCTACTGGCATCCCCCCGCACTGCTGCTCAGGGATGGTGCCACTATGCCAACCTAAAGCATAGGAAGGGGGTGCTCTTGGACCAGTGGATCCAAGATGGGTGGGACCAGAATGCTCCAGTAGTGTGTAAGTATCACTATCAAGTAGCATGTAGCAAATACTAGCCTAAGAATATGATAGGCAGATATGCATAATGTGTGTTTTTTGCCCCTACAGATGCAGCAGAGAGGGCAGTGAACATCGAAGCCATCAGTGACAGACTGCTGTGGCTGCACTGAAAGGCTGGTGAGTACAAATCTATTTTGCAGTATATTGTTAAAATAGCTAAGAAGGAGTATGTTGCTTACTGCTAGTAGGTATACTGTGACTGTGTGAAGTGAATAAATAAAAAAGTATGACTGACAAATATTGAAGTACAATAAAGACCCTTAAAAAACATTGTGTTTATTCTGGTATGTTATTGTAGACATATATAAAATGTATACAGGTTCTTCACAGCAAATATGGCTGTGGCAGCATACATGAACTGAGGTTCATCTGTGAATAAGCAGTTAAGAGAAACTGTAGATGTTGTGGCTGTATAACGAGATGTAAATTAAATGTGAAATATATACTGCACTAAGCTCTGAACCCTGAATAGTAACGTGTAAAGTTTCAAAGTGTGTTCCATCCAGCATTGCCTTGTGTTAATCTTTGCTTTCCAGGTTGTAGTAATCCAAAGGAGTAATGCACAGTACAATAACTATGTCATGCATGCATCACAGGATTACATGTTCAGACTTTCTAACCAAGAGACTATTAGGCAGAAACCATTTGAACAAGAAACAGCAGTTCCCCAGTAGCTTAGTGTGATGAGAAATAGCTTAGTTGTTAATTCTGCACACCCAGACATGGTTCAAATCCAGGGAGTGGTACTAAGATGTGTGCATATCTACACACAAGAAATAAGGAATAAATGTAAATACAGTCAGGTAGTGTTAACAGATATTTTCCCCACTGGTTTACAGGTAAGTAAATGTTGCCAGTAGCTGTATGAAGGGTATACCAATAAACTGTATATTTATTTATTTTTTATTTTACATTTGTTGCTCCACACAAGAATACAACAATAAAACAAGTTAGTAAAAAACTAATTAATTGATAATTGTATAATGACAAAATACAAAGTCAATTAGAGGATATAAATTTGGAAAAAGAAAATAAAAGCATATTAAAATATAGAGGATAAACATAGTAGTAGGAGAAAGGAGGGAGATAAGGAGAGGAGAAGTTAGTCTGGTGTACTACAAGAACAAAGCCAGTGGTTATACAACTGTTCAATTGTCCCACCACATGCCTGTAAATGACAGCAGGACATGTACATACAATATGCGCTCTTCCCAAATCATACCCTCAACTGTATAGATATTCACTGAATTTCCAGATATTTGTCTCAGATTTTTGGTCTGTTTTACATAAAGTAGTGGTGACATGGCAAATCAGTGACAGACCATTATAGACTGAAGTTAGAAAATAATGATAGAAGTACAAGTGTCAGATGTCATATTCATCAGAAAAGCTATGCAAATGCAGAACCTGTTATTTTGTCAACTTTCTAAGTTTGTAAGAGCAATATCTAAAAATTGTCCATATTTATGGGCCTTTGCCCCACTCTTATGTATGGCTTTGTCCAGATGTCATTCTCTAAGAGGTTGAGAATTATGTTCCTGATACAGTTCTCTCAAGTATCATGCTGTCACGGTTAGTGGTCACTGCTGCAAATAATCCCAGGCACAGATAGGAAACCATTTGATGTGGGCCAGTAGTACACTCACATAACAGTAGTTCAGGGTACCCCTCCTGTGCCAGACATGTAACCCTGCTATGTACAAGTCCCCTCTAGTCATGTACCCAGAGTTGTCACAGTTTGCCTCATAACATTCCAGGAATGTTTGTACTGCAAAAGCTATGGGCATAGGTAGATGTAATGTAAGGACAGACCCATAGAGTATTGAGCAGTACTGTTGTGGAAAATAAAAGCATAAACAGTTGTTAATGGATTTTCTGTCTCTCCCCCACCCCTCATCTGCATCAATAATTATTACTCATATACTACAGGTATGTTGTGTTCCAACCTTAAAGTTGGGACTTGTGTTATATTATTGTCAATATGTGTGATTGCTTGCATGTTAACATATCTTGTTCAAATACCATTGTTGGTAGCCTGTTGCCATCAAAGTTACTGGCATGCTGTTACGATGCATACTGTTGTTCCATTTATGCATGTGTTCTGTTTGCTATGCAACTATTTCAGATCTGTTTTATGGGGTTAATTGGAACACCCATGCATGCTGTTGTAACTAATCTTGAAATCTGTTGTACATGACTAACCAACATATTTTGTAAAACGTCGACACCATAGCGTGTTTGGGAAGGCAGATCCCAGTGGATCTAAATGTCCCGCCTCATCTGGCTGTGGCACCAGCCCCCAGCACATCTGGGACCCAACCCAGATCTCCCTTGTCTGCTGGTCCTGCACCACCTTCAGGTGAAACTACAGCAGGGGATGGGGCCCGTCCCCCCATGAGCATGTGTGGACAGGAGGCTGTCACCCATAGTCAGGTCCAGGGTTTGGTGTGCAACACCCTTCGATCTGAGTTGGAGAGCAGCTGTGCCAGATTGAGGGGTCTTCTGGTGCACCTCGAGGGACAGGCCACCCCCTCCTGTCCAGCCCCCTGCACAGCCACCTTTGGGGCCTTAAATATACAGTGGTGACTGCCCATTGGTGAGGATCTCAGTCCCACTGTAAGCATATGGGGGCCCATGGGCTTCGGATTCTCAACCACCCTCCTCGTCAAATGTGTTTACCCCCCTCATGTGTCATATACCGCCCCTGTCTGCTGTCTTGTCTGTCTCCCTACCCAACCTGCCTCTCCAGATGTAACTACAATACTTCCCCAACATCCCACTCTCACTTTAAAAAAAAATAAAAGACATCTGTCCCTAAAAACATTATCACCACATACATGGCTGTCCATTTCTCATGTGTCCACTGGACACATGTAATCCAGTCTAATTAGCTTGACAACACATTTCTGTTGTCCGCACCCCTCTCTCTGGAGTTTGAGTGTCCAAATTCACCTGCAAATTCTGTACAAATGCACAGCTGTTGCTGTATAAGAAATGGACAGTTATGGACCTTCCCTACACCTGTCCTGCACATCCCTAGCTATCTTTCATATTGATTTCCCTCTGCATGTCCCTTTTTCACTACTTTCTTATCACCCCTTTTTCTTTTCTTTTAAAGAAATTACCACGAGTGTAAGTGGGAGTAAGCGAGTTTGCGCGATGCTAAGTGAAGCCAACACAGATTAAGCATCTCTATTATTAACCGTGTGTTGGCATTGCTTAGCATTATGCAAACCCACTTAAAGCTGCTTAAAACTGCTTTAATCCCTCTGTTTCCATCTGCCACTATTCTTCCTAGCAATAAAATAATACATAACATTTAGAGAGATATACATATAATACACACACACACACACACACACACACACACACACACACACACACACACACACACACACACACACACACTCACACACACACACACACACACACACACATATATATATATATATATATATATATATAGATGCAGTGGAGTCATACCTCAGAACTATACCTCTCAACCTCTTAGTGCAAGAAATCTGGCCAAAGGCTGTCAAAATGGGGGGGGGGGTCAATTGGCCAAAACTAGGGACATATTTTAAATATTGCTCTTATAACTGCAGAATGTTGATAGAGTGACAGGGTTTGTTTCAGCATACATTTTCTTAAGGATGTGAGTTCTGAAACTGAAATGTATGTCATCATTTACTGACAGAAATCCTCAGATCATCACAGTGATTTACCAGGAAAAGAAAAATAATGAATCTGTAGAACAGACCAGAAATATGAGCAATAAACCTGGACATTCAGAAACAATTTGGCCAGTCGACAGGTATGCTCAGAACCCCTTAGTGCAATGAATCTAGACCAAGCCTAACAAAGTGGGGGGACAAAGCCATGAAAATAGAGACATATCTGAAATACTGGAGTAGATAAGGTATTACATGTCATTGTTCATATTGGTGTTAATGACCTGAGACGTACCTCCCTGGACTACATGAAAAGAGACATGGAGGAGCTCTCCGATCTTGTAGCCCAGGCCGGTATGACCCTAGCCCTGCATAGCATCCTACCATAACCCAGAATGACACCACAGTACAAGGACAAAATGATTGATTTTAACAATTGGCTAAGCTTCTGGTGCTATTCTAAGGGAATCCAGTATCTGTCTGCCTGGGATGACATGATCGACAGACCACGCTGCTTTGCCAGACATGGCCTGCACCTGTCACCCTTGGGATTCCGGATATTGGCAAAGGCTCTTGCCACCCCTATAGTGCCTTTTTTAGGCAAGGTTCAAATGACAAATTTACCACTGTAACAGGTACAAGCAAGCAAAATCTGAGAGTAATGCTACTCAATGCTAGAAGTCTAAACCTCAAAATGCACTCACTTGAGGCACTCTTTAAAATGGAGAACATTGACATCTGTGCAGTGACAGAGACCTGGTTCAAAGCTCCAGAGAGCACCCCTGCATTAACAGGCTATAATTCATACCACACCTTTCGGCCACCAAACCTGGACCGAAACACTAAAGGTGGAGGTGTGTCCATATTCATTAAGGATATCCACACCTCCAAGCTAGTTGCTCAGCATAATGTTTCCAAGATTATCCAAGTTCAACTAACTCTGGGCAAAACCGCAATCCAGATTGTAGCTTGCTACAGACCCCTCACCATGCCCCAGGATTCCCACTCCTCTTTTCTTGATACACTGGAAAATTTTAAGGTACAACCCAACACTCTAATAATGGGTGATTTCAACTACCCTACCATTAACTGGGAAAACTACTCATGTACCAACTCTTTTGCTCAACGTTTTCTGGAAATCATCAATTCCAATGCTTTGGATCAACCTATCCACACCCCCACCAGGGGCAGGAATATCCTAGACCTGGTCATCACCAAAATGGGTGACCGGTGTTCCACACCAGAGGTCAGCTCCTTGTTGGTCAGATCTGACCACAAGCTAATCACCCTAGACATCCACATCCCGCTCCCACTCCCCATTAGGAAAACAACCGTAAAAAATTTCTCCAAAGCCAACTTCACGCTTCTTAAGACAGAAGTGCCAAACTTCACGACACCCATGCAGATGGACAATAGAGGTACAACTGCTGAATCCTACACAAATGCACTTTATAAGCACTTACACGAGTGCATGGATCATGCTATCCCTAACAGAACCAAGATGCTATCCTCCAAAAAAAGGAAGCCAATCTGGTGGTATTCTGCCATAAACAAACTCTACAACAGAAGAAAGAAACTGTTGCAAAAAAGAGTAAAATCCCATGATTGGAGGAACTCCCTGGTCAGCCTCAGTAAGAAGCTGAGATCCCTCATAAAATCCTCCAAAGCTAGTTATGAAAACAAAATTGCCACTGATTCTAAAGACAACCACAAAGCATTCTATAGCTATGTCAAAAATCTCAATGTCAACACTCAGATCTGTTCTGAGTTACAGCACAATGACACTAAATATACAGAACCAACTGATATTGCCACCATCCTGGCAGATAGGTTCAGTGCTAACTTTACCCCCCTCTCACCCCCTAAAGGGCCCATCTTTATACCGGAAGAATGCAAAGTTCCTCTAATCACGGCTGCACAGGTAAAAACTTCACTCTCTAAAGCCAAGAACACAGCATCCATGGGACCTGACAACATCCCAGGTCACCTTCTACATGAACTACAGAATGAACTGGCACCCCACCTAAGTACCATGTTCAATCATAGCCTCACCTCAGGCTTTGTGCCCATTGAATGGTGCACTGTGACAGTTATCCCATTCCACAAAGGGGGGGCCACAACAGACCCCGGGAACTACTGCCCCATTAGCCTGACGAGCCTCGTCTGCAAGGCCATGGAATGGATCATCATGGAACTCATAAACAAAGACACTGGAGATCTCCAAACTCTGGACCCCACACAGTTTGGGTTTGTAAAAGGCAGATCATGTCTCCTAAACCTGATAGACTTCTTTAAAATAGTCACCAAAGCCATAGATGAGGGTAAGGTGGTTCACACAGCCTATCTAGATCTTTCCAAGGCGTTCAACACCATCCCCCACTCTGGAATTATAGATAAACTCACTAAAATATGTATAAATCCCTATGTCACAAGATGGGTTGCCAACTGGCTTACTGACAGAACCCACACCGTGAAAGTAGCAGACTCCAAATCAGACTTCAGACCAGTGACAAGTGGAGTACCACAGGGTTCAGTCCTGGGTCCTCTCCCATTTGGTATCTACGTCTCTGAAGTACAGGCTAACACAGAAGGTCTTTGGCTAACTAAATTCACAGATGACTGCAAACTAGGAGCCATAATTGAAACTCCTAATGATGTGGACATCCTACAAAAGGGCCTCACTGAGACAGATGCCTGGTGTCAAAGACATGGTCTCAAGCTCAATGCCAAGAAGTGCATTGTCATCCCCTTTGGTAAAAACTCTGTACCCATGAACTACCACATAGGCGGTAGTCTACTTAACACCAAAAGTGTGATAAGAGACCTTGGGACACAGGTGGACAGTAGTCTCTCCTTTGATAATCACACTACCACAGTGGTCAGGAAATCCTTCTACGTGGCACACCTCATCACAAAAGGTTTCTCATCCAGAAAAAAAGAGGTCATTGTTCCTCTCTACTCATCACTCATTAGACCCATTATAGAGTACAACGCCCTTTTTGGTATGTACCTCACAAGACATCTACAACAACTGGATAGGCTGCAAAAATACCTCACAAAGAGGATTACTGGCCTCAAACAGATGCCTTACGCAGACCGTCTCAAAAAACTCCAGCTTTACTCCGTCGCATATCGCCTACTTAGAGATGATCTCTGCCTAACATACAAACCTATGTCAAATCCAGAGCTGTTGGACATGCTCCACTTAAAGAAATCCCAATCCCTCCAAGCTACATGCTCTAGGGACCTAAACCTTATCACCACAATAAACAGAACATGCTGGAGGGATAGATTCCTGTCCCAGAGACTTCCCATACTCTGGAACAGACTACCTATCTTTGTCAAACAGAGTTCTTCATTAACACTATTCAAGAAAAATCTTGATGATTGGATGGGTAATAGAAAATTCACCCCGGGGATCACTTCTGTGGTTCTGCTTGACAGGGCACAGGAAAATAATTTTCTTGGGTGCCGAAAACCAGGGTACCTTTTTGGCTAGGCTTGTATAGGCACTAGGGCCAATAGGCTAGTTCCTACCTATGAACCTATGAACCTACAGTTGCTGCAGTGACACCCTCCTGTCTGTCCTAACATATATTGACTGAAATAGCACAAATCCAACACTCAGTTACTTCTCACTAGTTAGTGACTTAAATCCTCACATCACCCCACTGATGTGTCAGAAATACACAACACTTATGGGGGCCAGGCAACAGTACATTCTACAAATATCTGGACATAACTTCACATTATGCAAATTACACTCAGCTGCTAAGCATGTCATCAAGCACTGTCCAAACTATAGTCAGACTGACACAACACTAACCCAAATTCACTATGGGGAATTACACATGTATTTGCAAATATATCAGGCACTACAGGGATGTAACAGCATTGAAAAACAGACACCAGTGTGAAAGTGCATACCCACAGCCAATTCAACCACAGTCACAGTGACATACCGGTAAGCCAAAGGAACAGTAGAGTATAAGGACTGTATGAACATAAACATCTCATCATATTTGCCAATCACACACTACCCCTACATATACTGACCCAATTCACAGTGTAGTATGACGCCTGACCATGGTACGGGACATATCTCAGTCTGTTCCTATAAACATATACAGCCAATAGACCACCAGAAACTGGAGCAGCATGCACGGTCAGACAGAAAAGGAGCAATAACACTTACATCTACCCCCTCCCTACACAGGCCAAATAACATTTACACACTACACTGCTACACAATCCTGACAGTCTGTCAACAATTGCCAGAAATACACAATCCTCTCAACTGTACAGAGTCCCACAGAATGTCCAGGCTTTGTCCTCATATATAAGGCCTCTTCCACATAACATGTCTGGCATTCTGATACATCATTGGGATGGTATCAGGAATGAAGGCACTAAATAATGATATACCATACCTATCAACCTCTTACTGCATGACATCTGGACAAAGCCTGTCATACTTGGGGGACAGAGGCCCAAAGACAGGAGCATATGTGAAATATTGCTGTCATAAACTGAGGCAGTTGCTGGTGCAACATGGTTTGTTGTAACATATCTTTTCTGATGGATATAAAGTCAGAAACACAAATGGATGATAATATTTACTGGCTGCAATCCACAGAATAGTCTACTGCTTTTCCAAATACAAAAAAGTCTGAGGAACACACCAAACATAGGAGTCCAAACACTGGCAATTCTGCGGATAGCCCTACAGTTGAGAGTTATATCAACCACATAACACTGTCAGACTTAAAATCACACAGAAAAGCCATGTCCACACAAACCCTGTTAAACTAGCATTAATTCAACTGTATAACAGCAATACTTGCATTCTGTCCCTATGTCTGGAACATTCTCCCTCAGTTTGTTGGGCTATCTCCACAGTTTTCATTGTAAGAGGTATTTCCAACAACCCTCTGCAATTCTGTTGTTCACACACCTCCATGAAGTCCTCCTCACAGACAAGGAAAAGGGGTAATGCCCACATGAAGTACTCAATTATAGGAGTGTGTTGCCATGCCATTGGCTATAGCGGCGCAGTGGTGCAGCGGTTAATGCTGTCCCCTCACAGCAAAAGGTTCTCCGGTTTGATTCTCGACTGGGGTGCCTTCTGTCCAGAGTTTGCATGTTCTCCCTGCATTCGCGTGGGTTTCCTCCGGGTACTCTGGTTTCCTCCCACATTCTAAAGACATGCTTCTGGAGCATTTCTCCCTGGGCCTCCACTGAAAACAGGATCTGTGAAACCTAGTCGGACTTTCCCGGTTAACAAATGTTAAATAAATAAATAAAAATAAAATAAATAATATAGGAATAACAACACAGCAGCTGTTCTGTGTGCAATTAGTAAGTGGGGGTCTCCAGTTGGTGCACAGGCCATCAGCTGCTCATGAGCATTACCTACAAAAGGCAAGCTTCTGCCTATGGAAAACAGATGTATACCCTATATCTTGGAGAGAGAGACAGACAAACAAACCGACCAACACAAAATGGAATCAAACTGACCATACTTGGGGAAAAAAAGGTATGCCAAACAAGTAAGCATGTAATGGAATGCAGTAGGGGGTATGTAATAATGGGATATAGGAAGTTCAACAAATATGTCTTAACAAGACTTGCTGTACTGATATATTGCTGATCAGATCATATGGCCATAGCATCTGGGTCTGTCTGCAGTGACATAGATCACAGCTTAGGCCCCTGAGTCGCCCCAGGAAAGGATGGCTCACATATGGTCACATATTACATTTTCGAAGTTTCAGTACTTCGAATACCATATGGTCAACACCATATGATTGAAGTACTAAAACTTTGAAAATGTAATAAAAAAAAAAACAAACAAAAGTAACTGCTATGAGCAGGGGAGCAAGCATCGCACACCCACAGTTTCTATTAAATATACCGATTCCAGAATCGCACTTTAACGGAGTTAAGTACAGGAAAGGGAAGGTTTCCCTTTCCTATGCTGTAGCATGATCCTGGAGTCGGTATATTTAAGTAGCGGGGTGTGGGGGGCGCCGCCCCCCATGTGGGGCATGAAGGGGGGCTTGCCCCCATGCCTATACCCTTTAGTTTTTCTTTTCTTTTTTCATTTTTTACGAACATTAGAATATTTAATTGTTCGATCATTAAAGGTCGACCTTTAGTGATTCGAACGACTGAATATTCGATGTTCCAATGGGAACCCCTCACATATGACTATTATTGTAGTGTGTGTTAAATAATACTGACTGTGACACTGCTAGGCCAGCTACGGGGATGTCATAGATATCCATATGTTAATTGTAAATACAACTATGATATACATGTTTGTCTCAGACATGTGAGAGGCTAATACAGGGTATTTGCATAGTAAACTACTGGTGCAGATGTTTGTTGAACTGCATGTGATATACTGAGCTCATACCATTCAACTGTCCAGGGTTATGCACACTGACCATATCTGTGCCTCATATTTGTAGTCATTTACTCAAAGAGTTTTGTTATGTCTGGCAAATCATTGGCAACCTGTGAAGACTGACATTGCAACATCTCCTTCTCTTTCTTTTAGCTGTTCTCGTTAGGGGTCACCACAGCAGATCATCTGTCTGCATTTCTTCCTGTCCTCTGCATCTTGCTGTGTCACACCAACCACCTGCATGTCCTCTATCACCACATCCAGAAACCTTATCTTAGGCCTTCCTCTTTTCCTCTTACCTGGCAGCTTCATCCTTACCATCCTTTTCCAATATACTCAGCATCCCTTCTCAGCATATATCCAAACCAACATAATCCTGGTACTTTCTGGCTTTGTCTCCAAACCGTCTAACCTGGGTTGACCCTCTATTATATATATTCCTAATCCTGTCCACCCTCGTCACACCCAGTACAAATCTTAACATCTTTAACTCTGCCACGTCCAGCTTTGACTCCTGCATTTTTGTCAATGCCACTGTCTCCAACCCATATAACATAGCTGGTCTCACTGCCCTCTTATAGACCTTCCCTCTCACTCTTAATGGTACTCGTCTGTCACAATTTACTCCTGACACTCTTCTCCACCCTCTCCATCCTGCCTGTACTCTCTTCTTCACCTCTCCCCCACACTCATCATTACTCTGACCTGTTGATTCCAAGTATTTAAACTCATCCAGCTTTGCAAACTCTATTCCCTGCATCCTCACCATTCCACTTGCCTCCCTCCCATTCACACACATATATTCTGTCTTAGTCCTGCTGACCTTCATTCTTCTCCTCTCTAGAGCATATCTCTACCTCTCCAGGGTCTCCTCCACCTGTTCCCTACTCTCACTACAGATCACAATGTCATCTACAAACATCACATTCAACGAAGACTCCTGTCTGATCTTGTCTGTCAACCAGTCCATCACCACTGCAAATAAAAAAGGGCTCAGAGCTGATCCCTGATGTAATCCCACCTCCACCTTAAATGCATCTGTCACTCCCACCGCAGAACTCACCTCTGTCACACTACCCTTGTACATATCCTGTAGCACTCTTACAAATTCCTCCACCACTACTGACTTCCTCATACAATACCACAACTCCTCTCTAGACACCCTGTCATATGCTTTCTCTAAGTCCTCAAAGACACAACACAGCTCCTTCCATCCTTCTCTGTACTTCTCCATCAACACTCTCAGAGCAAACATCACATCTGCAGTGCTCTTTCCCAGCATGAAACCATACTGCTGATCACTAATCATCACGTCCCTTCTTAACCTGGCTTCCACTACTCTTTCCCATAACGTCATGCTGTGACTGATCAGTTTAATCCCTCTGTAGTTACTACAGCTCTGCACATCACCCTTATTCTTAAAAACCTGTACCAAAACACTTTTTCTCCATTCCTCAGGCATCCTCTCACTTTCCAAGATTTCATTAAACAATCTGGTTAAAAACTCCACTGCCATTTCTCCTAAACACTTCCATGCTTCCACAGGTATGTCATCTGGACCAACAGCCTTTCCATTCTTCATCCTTTTCATAGCTATCCTGACTTCCTACTTGTTAATTCATTGCACTTCCTGATTCACCATATCCACATCATCCAGCCTTCTCTTTCTTTCATTCTCTTCATTCAGCAGCCCTTCAAAGTACTCTTTCCATCTGCTCAACACACTCTCCTCACTTGTGAGTACATTTTCCTCATTATCCTTTATGACCCTTACCTGCTGCACATCTTTACTAGCTAGGTCCCTCTGTCTAGCCAATTGTTACAGGTCCTTTTCTCCCTCCTTAGTGTCCAACCTTTCATACAACCCTTCATACGCCTCATCCTTAGCCTTCACCACCTCTCTCTTTGGCATGCACCTCATCTGCTTATACTCCTGTCTACTTTATTCATCTCTCTGACAATCCCACTTCTTCGCCAACCTCTTTCTCTGTATACTTCTCTGTGCTTCCTCATTCCACCACCAGGTCTCCTTGTCCTCCTTCCTCTGTCCAGATGTCATACCAAGCACCTTCCTAGTCATCTGCCTTACTACCTCTGCTGTAGTTACCCAGCTGTTTGGTAACCCTTCACTGCCACCCAGTGCCTGTCTTAACTCTTCCCTGAACTCAACCTAACAATCACTCTTTTTCAGTTTCCACCATTTGATCCTTGGTGCTGCCCTCACACTCCTCCTCCTCTTCTTGATCATGAACGTCATCCCATAGACCAACATTCCATGATGGCTAACTACACTTTCCCCTGTCACTACATCACAGTCTCCAATCTCGTTCAAACTGGCCCTGCTGCATAGGATATAATCCACCTGTGTGCATCTTCCTCCACTCTTATATGTCACCCTATGCTCATCTGTCTTGTTAAAATACGTATTCACCACATCTATGTCCATCCTTTTTGCAAAATCCACTACCTTCTAACCTTCTGTATGCCTTATTTAACACCATACCTACCCATTACCTCCTCATCCTCTCTGTTCCCTTCACCAACATGCCCATTTAAATCTGCTCCAATCACCGCTCTCTCACCTGTCGGTACACTCATCACCACTTCATTCAACACACCCCAAAGTTTTTCTTTCTCATCTATAGCACACCAAACTTGCAAAGCGTATGCACCAACAACATTCATCATCACAACACCACTGCACTAACAACATTCATCATCACACCATCAATTCTCTAACAACATGCATCATCACACCATCAATTTCCAGCTTCATAAACATCACTTTATCTGACATTCTTTTCACCTCCAAAAAAACTCTTGGCATACTGTTCCTTCGGGATAACCCCTACACCATTTATCCTCCCATCCACACCATGATAGAACAATTTGGACCTGAATCTGATACATCTAGCCTTACATCCCTTCCATCTGGTCCCTTGCACACACAATATATCAATCTTCTTTCTGCCTATTATATCAGCTAGCTCTTTCCCCATACCAGTCATACTGCCAACATTGAAAGTTCCTATCCTCGCTACCACACTCCTAGCCTTTCTCTTCTCATCCTGCCATATGAGCATTGGACATCTCCCAGGGATATGAATGACTTAAGTGTGTTACAGCAATATTAAGAAACTGCCACTAATTTTGGCTCTTTGCCCCCCATGTATGTGTGGCATCCTCCAGATGTCCTGGTCTAAAAGGTTGACAGCAATGACTGAGAAGTAAGCATGTAAATACAGTGTGCCATACTGACATAGAACAGAAATGTATATCAGGTATTACCTGTGCACATGTATGTATGAGTAGGTGTACCTGGCTGTGTCATAACAACAGACATGGGATGCAAAACATCAGTTAAATAAGCTGTACATGTTGTACATGTGTAATCTTAGTTTCTATGCATACAACAGATTTAGATTTCTACAGCTACTGGTTGTTGCATTGCCCTGACACAGAAATGGGTACTAGAATAAGCATGATTATCAGGCTGAAATCGGAGAGGTGTCAAACTGAGTTATGGCCTTGTGTCCATGCCTACTACAAAAAGCTATATGACCACCTACATAGGGCTCAGCAATACCTTACTTGTAAAACCTGTCTCCACTAAGGTAGTGTAATCCCTTTGCTGGACAGCAGCAATACACCAACCACATAATTGGTTGCTATATTGGCTGTACAGGGCAAATTAGGAGCAGGTACCAATTTGGCTGCAAGTCTACTTTTGTCTGAATGAGCATATAAGGTCACAGGTGGATTACTGTAAGGCTAACTATGAGTACAAATTGGACACATCCACCAAGGGCAATCACAAGGCTGTCTTCACATATGTCTGCAATCTCAGAGGCAACAACCCAACCCACCCTGTAATGGTGGTCATTCACACCACATACACACACACCATAGCTATAGCCAACCTGCTGCAGATAGGTTTAGGTTAAACATCACCTCCCTGGCTCACCATCAGTATAGGTGGAGATGCACAGCACCCACAACCTTCCCCTCATCATCAGGAGCAGGTGCATACTTCCTAATCAAAGTCAACAAAAGCAAGTCTCCATTGGACCTGATAAAATTCCTGTTTGCATTTTACATGAACTCAGGGATATGCTTCTGGCTATATTACACACTGTATGCAAGCAAAGCCTGAGCACTACTGACATCCCATCTGCAAGGAAGATTTCCACTGTCATCCCTCTATACAAATGTGAATGATGAATGGTGGTTTATGCAATGTACTGGCCCTCATAGGTGGGAACATGACACATCAGGACCAGGAGTGCAATGCAGGTTCATACTGTGCTGATAGATGACAGGGGTATGATGTGGTTGTAAGTGGTGGATAATGATAGGCAATATTGATGTGATGGCTTTGTAAATAACTCTGGGCAATATCTGAGGTCCTGTGATGTGTTTCCCTGTTTATGTCTTCCAGATGTCATGCAACATTAGCCAGCATATACTGCAGATGAGAATGCAGCTATCACTGATGCCATAATATAGCACCATGCGGTGCTGTTCGGCCATAGTCAACAAAACATGCCGGAGAGGACTGCCCTGTTGGATGACCTTGTCCACAGAGTTAACACCTTGGGCCACCATGGCCGCACATACGATCAGGTCAGGCATCAGGCAACTAACCTGATACGTCATGCCCAGCAAAGGGCTGCTGCCGTGGCCAGGGACCGTATTGCTACAGGTGGGGGTCCAGCCACACAGGCCACACTTACGGCAACAGAGGAGTATATAAGTAGTAACATTAAGTGGAAAGGGCTGCAATACATAATGTTGAGGGTCTGTCCAGGGAGTGTATGTAGTGGGCTGACTGTGTTGTGAATGTCACCAGTTGGCTATTGTGAGGTCTGTGTAATGCCTGTCTGCCACCTCACCTATATCTGTGTGTGTGTGTGTGTGCATGTGTGTCTGTGTGTGTGTTTTTGTGTGTGTGTGTGTGTGTGTGTGTGTGTGTGTGTGTGTGTGTGTGTGTGTGTGTGTGTGTGTGTGTGCATATAGCAGCAAACAGTATAGTGCAGGTATTAATTTACATATGTTGTCTTCCCTCCACCAGTGGTCATGGTGGTCGTGGTCCCTCCCACTCAGAATCTGATGTCAGTGTCTCTGCATACTCTGGCAATGATGATGCTCATAGTCAGGTATAGATGGGGTTGTCAGGGGCTAAATCTGTGCCATTGGTTAGCATCCCACAGTCATCCACAATCTCCCCACATACAGTCACAATATCCACACATACCCCATCCCCAGCAGCCACAGATGATGGACAGTTGGCAGGTGGTCGCATGGAACAGGCTAGTGTGGTGACTATTGCAGATGTGAGTGCAGACACTGGCCATAGCCAGAGTGCAGGTGAGGTCCCACATAGGTGGATGGACAGGGCTGCTCACAGGACTGCTGCTCATCAAGCCACTGTCACAAGTGCCACAGCAGGTATCACCAGATGCATGTTTTGGGCTGTCATGGATGCACAGGCATGTAATGAATGCAACACCAGACAAATACTCAGGGTGTTGGATGCAGCTCTTCCTGTTTTACGTGGCAACATACATGACCTTATTGAGGCCACACGCCAAAATACTGAGGTGATGAATAGACAGTGGAGTGAGACCTTGGCAATCCTCAACCATGGTATGTCTGTGCTAAAGCGTGTGGTGGGAGATGGGCATCAGCCTCATGGATGTAGGTCAGCACAAACATCAGCTGAGTCTATGGGGCCATGCACCTTCACACTCCCATAGTGGCAGTGACACCAGCACTACCAAGGGGGAATGCTGTCCACATCACAATGGAGCAGGCCATGTGCACATGGTTCTGGACGGTCCTATCAGGGACACAGATCCAGCAGACAGCAGTCACCATCAGGGAGCAGTACTGCATTTGGCCTTGGGCCTGGTGGTGGCACTGCGACCCCTGACAGGACCAGTTCATGTGTCCATGGCCAGAGACAGTGAACTGGACACCCTGCCATGTACAGTCCACAGCTGTCCAACATACCCCTGTGTAGGGCAGCCACATGGCATGACTGTATGCATACATACGCACACACACACATCTGTATCACAGGCAGGTCACCTCCAGACACACACAGCACCTCAGCACAGCCTAGCTATAGGATACCCCTCCAAACACACACACATGAATGTCAACCATATGGCCCAGCCTAGGCCTCTGGCAAACCTACACCACACCCTGTGTATATGATGATACCTGTGCCACATTCATGTCATCCATACCATCGATGCAGGGACATGCAAATATGGGTCTGATGCACAGGGTGAATATAGTACAGTGTGGCTATGTAATACTGTGTAAGGTGCTGTCTGCTTGTATTTGTTATGGGTACACATAAAGGTGTATGTACCATATTAGCCATGATGCATTATTGCTGTTAGTACCACTGACTGAATGTAGTCTGACATGCTGTATTCTGTTCATGTTCCATGTGTCTGTCTGTCTGCAGGCTGTGACCCTGCAGACATTCCCAACATGGAGTATAGCAGAGTGGAAATACACTGACCATTTCATAGCCAAGGTACAGCTTTATATGTACCTTATATGTAAAAATCGTAGGTTATGTGTTAAGAGAAATGTTTTTTCTTAACCTCACTACATCATGGTTATGTTCCTTTAAGTTTTGTTTTTAAGATGGTGGAATTTAACTATGTAATTTGTTTTAATTACTAATTAGTTGTTTGAAAGGATTGTATTTAAACAGGTTTTTACTATGGAGTGTTTTGTATTGTTCTGAAGAAGTCTTGTGGACGAAAGCAGTGATTAAAGAAAGAATACACTAACTTTGTTGCTCCTGTGGTCTCTCCTGGTGTGGTTTTGGTGTTTTGACATTTATTTGTTTCTTTTTGGCACCTGCACTTTTTGTGTTTATTTGTTCCTTCAATTTTGCTGCCATGCCTGAGACCTTTGTGGATCCATTGGTTGATTTAAATGTATACAGCATTCTTGGGACACCTGAACAGAGTGTGACAAATGTTCTCTTGAAAACTTTGGGTGACATACAAAAGTGTTTACAACTTTTGGTTAAAGAGCGTTCTAGAGAAAAACCTGTATGTCCTGGCTCAGATGATGATGCAGAGACTGTTGTTGAGGTAAAAACTAGGAGGCAAGACAGTACTATGGTAAAGAAGAATATTTCACATGAGAAAAGGGAGGACAGGTCTTGCACTAGTTATGCTAGTATTGCAGCTGCTCTTAATGATGGTATTGACCCTTTTACTAACACCAAATGTTTGGTGAACTCAGCTGAAAGAGTTTTGTATAGAGATCAGTGTGAAGCGTTGAACAAATTACTTAAAAAATATAAAAGTTTGGACATAGAAAACATTTATTGTTACAAGTGCATTGAACTTGGTATTGTGCCCAAAGGTCTGCTCTTTTTCAAATGTCCGAACGGTATTGCTGAAAAGGATCCATTTTTTACTAGCGTGCAACAATTTTTTTAATTCAGCTGGCATTGACTTTTTGGAACTGCTTATAGAATGTAATAACAGTCTTAAGAAGGAATTAAAGGAGGAAATTGTGAAATCTAAAAATGGTATTGAATCCAGCTTTCACTACTTGGTGTTGAGTGAAAGAACTGAGCATGCTATCATGATGGATGAGATTGAACAGCATGAAAAATTACTAATCCAGAGGAAAAATAAGAAGATCAATCATGATGTTGCAGCATATAATATGGATTCTGCTTACACTGTTTCTGGGTCATGACAAAAGAAATAATCTATTTTCGACACAAAAAAAACCCACTGTTTGAGTCAGTCCACCTTAAAAGAGGAGGGTGGAAGGGCTATGAGGCTAGAACAGAAGTGACATATTCTACAGGAAGAGACCGACTAGGCATCAGTGATGGAGAATCCAGTAATGTCACTGAACCTGAAGATAGAAATGGTTCTGAAGTGTTGCCCAGTAGTGGATTAATTCCCTTTCTAATAAGACTAAGACAGAGTTGGGAGCTAAACCGAAAGTTTTTTTAGCTTCGGAAAAAGAAATGAGAGCACAAAGATCCAAAACAATGAACACCAGGAAGAATGGAAGGGTGTTATCAGAATCCTTGACGGACAATGACCAAACATTAACAGGTTTGGTAGTGATATTGTAAATTTGTCAAATTTTGATTTAAATGACATGCATTTAAAACGGCTGAGATTAGGTTTTAATTTTATTCCTACTAGACGAGCAAACATTACAGATACTGTTTTGTACTTGAAAAGATGCACGAGGAAATTAAATTTAAAATACATTTTTAAAAAATGTTAAAAGTGACAACTTATGTTTGTTCAAACCTTCTAGTTATAATCCTTTATAGATACACACTTTACAGGTTTTTGAAGCCACTTGTGAAAGTGATTTGAGAAAATTAATTGATAGTAAAAACAAAAGGTATTACAATAATTTAAGTACAGAAATGAGGTCTGCTTTGTATGATTTGTCTAACAACAAGGACATTAGGATAATGAAAAGTGACAAGGGTGGTATGACCATTGTCATGAACCAGAGTGACTATATAGATAAAATGGAAAGTATGTTAAACAATGAATTTGAATATTCTAAGGTTGAAGTCAGTGACATTAACAAATGTTACAGATATGTTTATAGTTTTTTGTATGATAGTTTTATGTGTGGAGATTTGTACACAACTTACAATTTTTGTAATGTGGAAAATCCCAAGATTGGTATTCTATTTGGTATTCGCAAAACTCATAAGAGTTTAACTGATCCACCATTTAGACCAATTATTGCAGCTCCCAACTACATTACAGAAGGGATATCACTTATGGTAGATGTTGTGTTAAATCCTTTAGTCCAAAGAATGGATTAATTTTTGAAAGATTCCTGAGATTTTCTTGACACCATAAGGAATTTTAATGAAACATACTGTTTTGATCCTCATCAGTGTATTATTTTCATCATAGATGTGGTTTCCCTATATACTTCGATTTCCCATGATGTAGGTGTGGAATATGTAAGGGCATATTTATTTAAACACACTGACATGAGTAGTACAAAAATTAACTTTTATTGTGATGCATTAGATGTTCTGTTAGACAATAATTATTTTGTGTTTAACCGCCACTATTACAAACAAATTAGAGGGGTGGCCGTGGATTCTCCGGTGGCCCCCTCTTTTGCTAATGTTGTGATGGGGTGATGGGAACATTTAGTTTTGGATAGAGTTAAGAAGGACTTTCAGGTTCTTTATTACAAAAGGTTTATTGATGACCTGGTTTTCATATTGGTTGGAGGGCACAATGATGTCCAATTGTTTGTTGACAAGTTAAATGCAGCTTCTGATTTTTTTAAATTTGTTTTGGGAGATGCAGGTACCAGTATTAACTATTTGGATGTCCATTTATTTTGGGACAGTATTGGCAACAAGTTTGTGAGCAAAATTTATAGAAATAAGTTATTTTCCAATGGTTATCTACACTTTTCTAGTCAGCATCCCAAATTCATTAAGATCAACATACCTAAGGGTCAATTAATTCGAGCCAGTAGAATGACTAGTGAGGATGATCTATTGACTAGTGAGTATTATTCAATTATTTTGCGACAGAGGCTATTGTGAAAGTTTTCTGAGAGAATTGGCCATAAACATCTGGGATAGAAGGAACACTTGTTACCCTCCTATTTTAATGAAGGCAGTGACTAGAAAACCTAAAAGTGATGTTGAGGGAGAAATTCATCTTTGTTTTAATATGGAGATGACTTCAGATACTATTGGTATCAGAAATATTATTGAACAAAATTGGAAAATTATTGAAGGAAATCAGGATTTGTTACAAGTAGTAGAAGGGAAACCTAAATTTGTACATAGGAACAATTTTAGTTTGAAATTATTGTTAGAAACGGGAAAGGATAATATGCCTACAGATGTATTCATGACAAACAAATCTCATGGTATGTACAAGTGCCACAATTGTGGCATGTGTAGGTTTATTTTGGAAGGGCCATATATTGAACCACATATTCCCTACACTATTAGTGTGCCAGGTGTTTACACATGTAAGACTATGGGGGTAGTATTTTTGGCAGTGTGTGACAAATGCCAACAATTTTATGTGGGGATGACAACTAGAAATTTGAATAGGAGAATTAGGGAGTGCATTTATAGTATAAAAAGAAAAGATAAAAATCATGCTTTGTATAAACACAGTCAGGAGTGTTTAGGTTTTAATAAATTTCTATTTTCCATTTTAGAACAGGGTAAACCTGATTTTAGAGGTGGAGAATTTAAAAACTTTCTGAAACAGAGAGAGGTCAAATGGCAGATAAGGTTACAGGCAGACAAAAACCTGGCCTAAATGATGTAATTAACATTAAATGTTTTTTTTTTTAAATCGTAAGTTATGTGTTAAGAGAAATGTTTTTTCTTAACCTCACTACATCATGGTTATGTTCCTTTAAGTTTTGGTTTTAAGATGGTACTACTTAACTATGTAATTTTCTTTAATTTCTAATTAATTGCTTGTTGTTTTTAAGGATTGTATTTAAACAGGTTTTTACTATGAGTGTTTTGTATTGTTCTGAAGAAGTCTTGTGGACAAAAGCGGTGATTAAAGGAAGAATACATTAACTTTGTTGCTCCTGTGGTCTCTCCTGGTGTGGTTTTGGTGTTTGGCATTTATTTGTAGATTTATATGTACGTTTACCAGGTGTGTATGCATGCAACAGTGTGTGATGGACACTGTTGTCAGACAGTGTGGCCTTGCATACATACCCCTTGTTACAGACAGGTAGCCTTCATAGGTTCATGGGTTCATAGGTGTGTACTAAGCTAATGGCCCTAGAGTTTTTACAAGTCTAGCCCCAACGTGAGTTTCCAGTGTCTCTATCAAGTAGAGCCACTGCAGTGATCCTCTGGGTGAATTTTCTATTTTCCATCCACTCATCAAGATTTCTCTTAAAGAGTGCCAGTGAGGTGCTCTGCTTGACATGTGTAGGAAGTCTATTCCAGATCATGGGCAGTTTCTGGGTTATGAACCTGTCCCTCCAGCATGTTCTGTTGATTGTGGTAATGAGGTTGAGGTCTCTGGAGCATGTGGTGCAGTGGGATTTGGATTTCTTTAGATGTAGCATTTCTAACAGAGCTGGGTGAGACATGACTTTGTAAGTTAAGCAGAGATTGCCTCTTAGCACATGATATGCGACAGAGAATAGCTGGAGTTGTTTTGAGTCTGTCCATGTAGGGCATGTGTTTAAGGCCTAGGATCCTCTTCATGAGGTACTTTTGTGGCCTTTCCAGCTGTTGCATGTATCTAGTGAGGTACATGCCAAATGGGGATTATACTCAATGATTGGCCTAATGAGGGAAGAGTAGAGAAAGAGATGATGGCCTTTTTCTTCCTGGATGCAAAACTCTTGGTAATGAGATGTGCCACATAGGACTTTCTGACCACAGTGGCAATGTGGTGGTCGAAGAAGAGGTTGCTGTCAACCTGTGTCCCTAGATCTCTTATAACACCTTCAGTGTTCAGTGGGCTCCCATCAATGAGGTAATTAGTAGGAAATGAGTTTTTACCAAAGGGGATGACGATGCATTTTTTGGCATTAAGCTTAAGGCCATGGTTTCAACACCAGTCATTGGTCTCAGTGAGGTCTTTTTATAGGGATGTCTACATCACTTGTGGAGTTAATAATGGCTCCCAGCTTGCAGTTGTCTGTGAACTTGGTCAGCCAGAGTCCCTCCCGGTTAGCCTGGACTTCTGAGAAGTAGATGCCAAACAAGAGAGAACCCAGGACCAATCCCTGTGAAACTCCACTCGTGACTGGTCAGCAATCTGACTTGGAGTCCATTACTTTCACACTGTGAGTTCTATCTCTGAGCCAATTTTCAACCCATCTCGTGATATAGGGGTTGATGCCTAGTTTGGTGAGTTTCTCAATAATTCCTGAGTGGGGAATGGTATTAAAGACCTTAGCCAGATCAAGGTAGGCTGTATGAACTGCCTTGGCCTCATCCACAGCTCTGGTGACAAACTCAAAGAAGTCAACCAGGTTGAGCAGGCATGATCTACCTTTCACAAAAACAAATTGCGTGGGATCTAGAGTTTGGAGATTCCCCATATCCTTGTTAATTAGGTCCATAATGATGCACTCCATAGACTTACATATAAGACTCATCAGACTAATGGAGTGATAATTTTCAGGGTCTGTAGTTGATCCCCCTTTATGAAGAGGGATGACTGTAGCAGTGCACCATTTAGTAGGGACAAAGCCTGAGATGAGGCTGTGATTGAACAGGGCACACAGATGTGGTGCCATTTCACTTTGTAGTTCATGTAGAACACATCCAGGGTTATTGTCAAGTCCCATGGAAGCTGTATTCTTGTCCTTGGACAATACAGCTTTAACCTGTGCTGCAGTAATGCTGGGTGCCTGGCATTCCTCTGGCATTGTGATTGGTCCTTTGGGGGGGGTGGGTAAAGTCGGCACTGAATCTGTCGGCCAGTATGTTGGCAATACCTGTTGGCTCAGTAAAGGAGGTACCATTGTGCAGTAACTCAGAGCAAAACTGGGTATTGCCATAAAGATTCTTGATATAACTATAGAAGGCTTTGTGGTTGCTTTTAGTGTCTGCCACAATTCTGCCTTCATAGCTGGCTTTAGAGGTTTTGATGAGGTATCCCAACTTTTTCTTGAGGCTGATAATGGAGTTTTTCCAGTCTTGGGACTTCACCTTTTTCTGCAACAGTTTCTTCCTTCTGTTGCAGAGTTTATCAATGGCAGGGGACCACCAGATTGGCTTCCTTTTTTTGGAGGAGTGTGTCTTGGTTCTGCTGGGTATGGCTTGTTCCATGCATTTATGTATGTATTCGTACAGTGCATTGTTGTATGATTCAGCAGTCATGCATCTATTTTCCATTGACATGAGTGCCATGAAGTTAGCCAACTCTGTTTTTAGTTGCCCAAAGTCAGCTTTGGAGAAGTTTTTCATGGTGGTTACCTTTGTGGGGTGTGTGGGTGAGATGTGGATTTCCATGGTGATTAGTTTGTGGTTGGATCTAACGAGGGAGGAATTGACTATTGGTGTAGAGCAATGGTTAACCATGTTAGTAATAACCAGGTCAAGGATGTTGCTTCCTCTAGTGGGGGTACTAATGAGCTGGTCCAGGGCATTGGAACTGATGAATTCCAGGAAGCATTAGGACAGTGTATTGATGCATGAGTAAATTTCCCAGTGGATGGAGGGGTAGTTGAAGTCACCTAGTATTAGAGTGTTGAGTTGGAACCTAATAGTTTCCAGGGTGTTGACATGGTTGGAGACCTATAGCAGACTACAACCTGAACTGCAGTCTTACCCAATGTTAGCTGTACCTGAAGTATCTCAAATGTGTTATGCTGGGCTACTAGTCTAGAGGTGTGCATATCCTTTATAAATATGTAGACACCACCTTCTTTGGAGCTTCGTTCGATGTTCTGTGGCCAAAAAGTGTGAAATGAGTTATAGCATGGTAGTAAAGGGGTACTTTCTGCTGCTTTAAACCAGGTTTCTGTTACAGCACAAATGTTGATGTTCTCCATTTTGAGGAGTGCTTCAAGCAAGTGCATCTTGAGATTTAGATCCTAGCATTGAGCAGCATGAGCCTCAGATTGCATTTATTTATAGCTGTTACAGTGGTAATTTGGTCTTTGGAACATTACATAAAAACATGTCACCTCAGTGGTGGGTAGTACCACCAGCTCATACATACAGAACAGGTTACTGGAGTACTGTTAGCAGGTCCCTCACAAGCTTAACCATTAGAGTGACCGCAACAGATTCACCTGTCAACACCTGTTGCCCCTGCCATTTCTTTCCCATACACTCAACCCTGATGCAGTTGGTGAGGGCATGCATGGTACTGTGTATGACAGGTTTGTGGTATGTATTCCTGAATTCACAGGGTGGAACAGGGAGACAAAATAGCATATCCTTTGCATACACACAGTAAAGACTGACAGAGGAGATGTTCATACAGTAACACAACACAAAGCTGGCAATAGACAGATTAGTAAACCTACATATCCACTTTAATGTACTATAGTATTACATACACATGACATGCCCCACATAGATTATATATGTGGGACATAACTCACTACCTCTTACAACACATAATGTTGTGAATGCCTTCATGGATGGTGAGCTAACCCACCAGAAATAGCAACTGGAGTCATCTATTAGTCCTATAAGCCTGGACAAGTGATAGGGTAACAGACATATCTGCATGATGTTTCAGTCAGGTATGATATCTAATGCTGACATGTGTGTCACTACACTAATTGTGACCTATTTGGCAACAATATCACATACATGTCCATTGTTAGGGGACACAGACCACTTATAGGTTGAAAACATCCAGATATTCCATAGACATTGGTACAGATGTCTGGTATGGTCTGTACAATGGTTTAACATGCTGCATGTGAGGCAGATGCCATTAACACGCTATATAAAGTAATGCTATTGGGAGGTGGTAAACAGGCACTGATGGTACACACATCAACATGGTATAACCCACGCAGGATATGATTCTCACCCAAACACACAAACACAGGTGCCAGTATTGAGATTAGAACCCCTACCTATATAGTTATTTCTACTATAGTATTACGCAGTTATCAGATGCACCACAGAGCTGATATGAGTTCACCTTTCCCAAAAAGTAGGGGGATGGGATGTGTACATGGTGGTATACACACACTCACATTTACTTGCCAGTATAGAGATTAGAATTCCTGCTTATCTAGTGATTTGCACACACACACACACACACACACACACACACACACACACACACACACACACACACACACATTTACTTGCCAGTATTGAGATTAGAACCCCTGCTTATCTAGTGATTTGTACTATAGTGTTACACAGTTATCGCAGCCCCTACAGAGCTTACTGGGCTGACAACTGGCCAATGGTGCTGATAAGGGGAAAGACATCAGTAGGGCTGATAAAGTAGGGCATTGGATAAGAAACTTATAAAAATACTTCTTCTTACAAACATTTGCTGGATCTGAGAGTAGAACCCTTGCCTATCTAGTGATTTGTACTATAGTATTATGCAGTTATCGCATGCACTACAGAGCTTACTAGGCTAACAATTGGCCAAAGGTGCTGATAAGCAGAATGACATCAGCAGGATTGATAAAGTAGGGCAATGGGTGGGAAACTTATCAAAATGCTTCTTCTTATAAACATATACACCCACACTTGCCAGATCTTAGAATATAACCCCTGCCTATTTAGTGATTTGCACTACAGTGTTACGCAGTTATCGCACACACTAAGGAGCTTACTGGGCTGACAACGGGTTAAGGGTGCTGATAAGGGGAATGACATTAGCAGGAATGATAAAGTGGGGCACTGGGAAGTGTTGTGGGTGGTAACGACCTAAAACGGTTTCCCCTACAAACAAATAAAACACACTCCTTCACTTTTGCGCAACTGTCACACACACTGAGTTGCCAGTATTGAGATTAGAACTCCTACCCATCTAGTTATTTGTACTATAGTGTTACACATTTATTGCATGCACTACAGAGCATATAGGGGTGATAGGTGTCCAATGGTATGTCTAAGGTGAATGACAGCAGCAGATCTTGTGAAGTAGGGCAATGTGAAGTATACTGAGTGGGAACAGTCTCTTAATACTTAGACCTACAAACACACACACACACACACACACACACACACACACACACACACACACAGAGGCAAGTGATGTGATATTATAAACCCAACCTCAGTACTATTACAGAATATGGCTCATCTTTTATGCTGGCATGTGCAACTGTTTACAACTGGTAAGCCACTGTCCACAGCAGGACATCACAGTACACCATTCAGGGTATCAGTGTGCGTGACTCACTCTGCCTGTGTCCCCCTGTGTCTCTCTCTCTCTATCACTGTCTCTCACTTCCCCACATCTATGTGTGTATGCTTTACATATCTTATCTGTTTCCCATTTATATGATTGTGTATCTCATGAACAGATGCAGATATATCACATATGGGCCACCTACAGCTAACTGATGGTAATCCTGTCTGGTGTGTGTGTGGGGACAGTTAAAATGTACATAGCTGTCTGTATGCATAGACATATATATATATATATATATATATATATATATATATATATATATATATATACACACACACACACACACACACACACACACACACACACACACACACACAATACAATCATATAGCCCGATGTGGGTTCCAACATGTCCTGCGATTCTCTATGTGTAGGAGCATGCCCAGTGTGACCTTCTATAGTTAGAGTGGGACTCCATTCCAGAGATAAGTGTACTCCAGTCCAGGGTTTTGTGTGCTACAGCCATACCTCTCATGAGTACATTCCTTTGGGTACTGGGTTTATTTGGCAGACATTTTCTGACATATCTGTAGTCTGACACTGCAATGTATTGTGTCATTACCTAGTGCCAGACATCCTTAGGTCATCAAAGTGCTTTACCAGAGGAATACTAGTTGTATGATGCATAGGTCAATATTATGAGGGCAGCTATGTACATTCTTGCCCAACAAGGCCATTTATGAGGTGTGGCTACAGCCAGTTGAGTGATGACATGCTGTGTAAACAGTCCAGCAACTTGGTGATATACTGGCTGGGGATCTCCTGCTTGTGTGGTATCTTTCTAACCTGAGTTGTCATATCCTTGTGTGGCCATACCTCTCACCTGTACATTTTTGGCAGGTTTTCCAGGTGTTTGGCTAGAAATTCCATCCAGCCTACATAAACTTGGATTTTTATGGCAAGTTTCTTACATATAAGTTCATAGGTTCATTGGTAGGTACTGGGCTATTGGCCCTAGGGCCTATACAAGCCTAGCCATAACAATTCCCTGGCTATTGCTTCCCACAAATATTTACTTTCCTGGACCCCTGTCTAGCAGGGCTACTGATGTGATCCCTGGGGTGAATTTCCTATCTCCCATCCAATCATCAATGTTCCTCTTGAAGAGGCCCATTGAGGAACTCTGCTTGACATATATGGGCAGCGTATTCCAGAATATGGGGAGTCTCTGGGTCAGGAACCTATCCCTCCAGCATGTTCTATTCATTGTGATGATAAGGTTAAGATCCCTAGAGCATGTGGCTTGGAGGGATTGGAATTTCTTTAAGTGTAGCATGTCCAACAATTCTGGGTTTGACATGGCCTTGTATGTTAGGCAGAGATCGCCTCTGAGTAGGCAATATGTGACAGAGTATAGCTGGAGTTTCTTTAGACAGGCAGCATAAGGCATCTGCCTCTTTTTGTGAGCTATTTCTGAGGCCTTTCTAGTTGTTGCAGATGTCTTGTGAGGTACATACCAAATGGGGCATTGTATTCTATAATAAGTCTAATGAGGGATGAGTATAGAAGGAAAATGACCTCCTTTTTTCTGGATAAAAAGACCTTAGTGATGAGGTGTGCCACATAGAAGGATTTTCTAACTGTTGTAGCTATGTGGTTATCAAAGGTGAGACCACTGTCCACCTGTGTCCCTAGGTCTCTTATCACACTTTCGGTGTTTAGTGTACTGCCACCTATGTGGTAGTTTACAAGTACGTGGTTCTTCCCAAAGGGGACAACTATACACTTTTTAACCCCACGAATACACAAGAAACAAACTACTGAAATCACCAATGAGCCAAGGTTAAAACTGCCGATTTATTTTAAACGTAAAATGATCCATGCTTTTCATCCTACTCAATTGTTGGACTTCTTCAGAAATACACAAGATTCATCTGTTACATCCTTTTATAAACTTCGCGCCAAAACTGTATCTCATAGACGTCACCTTTTTCTTAAAGTGAGATACATTAAATAATAATGTTGCCGAACATTCATAAATATGATAAATTGTTTAAAAAATCATTATTCAAATAATGTTATTTACAACAATGTTTAAAACTCATTATTAAATAATTCATTGTTAAAAAAATCATTATTATTAAAAACTTCAGCCCCGTTGTCACTATAAATTCTGCAGCATCAAATTCATTTTGAAACATAAAAACAAGTCCATTCAATTATATACGTATTTGCTCAAAACATTATACTTTCAAAACTTACGAAATAAATATTCAAATATAAAATATACAATTTATATTAATTAAATCCTGATAAAACATCTATTTAAACTATCTAATATATATATATATATATATATATATATATATATATATATATATATATATATATATATAAATAACATATCTACTTTTAAATACATACTGTTTGTACAAGATGCCGCGCACCTTTTGGCTTAAATTTTATCCTACATACCCAATATATAATGCATGCAACCTTAGATACCCCAGGATAATATATGATAATACTTAGATATAAGTATATGTGTATTTTTCATTTTTAAGAAAAATTTTTGTGAATATACATATGAATGGTACAAGTGTTCTTTTAACCTGAATTATCACCTTTCTAAACTTTTAAGTTTTAATAAACACATTATAGAACATTTGTCATTCAAACCTGGGTACATGTATGCATTAAGTTTTATCTGCCATAACAATTCTTCTTTCTCTAATAATAAACTTGAAGGACCCCCTCTTACATCCTGGATGCCTTGAGAAATTATTTGAAATTTGAAATTATGTTCAGGGAAAGAAATTATATGCCTAGCTAGAGCATTTTCTACTTTTTGCTGAGTAATACTTCTCAGATGTTCTGATACTCTGTCTCAAAATTTACGGTCAGTTTTTCCTATATAAAAGGACGGGCATGCTTTACAAAGTGCCACATAAACCACCCCTTTAGTGTTGCAGTTAAATCTGCCTTTTGTTTTGATTCTACATCCATTTATATCAATATTACTACTTAAAAACCATCAAATGACAGTAAGAGCAACTTCCACATTGTGTCATCCCTGTGTTTTTCAGAAAAGGAGTTTTGTGCCTTTGTAATATTTCTTTAAAATTTTTCATTTTCTCCATATTAATTTAGGCAGAAAATTGAATTTTGACCCGAAACTAACATCATCTTTTAGTAAGGACCAATTTTTTTATTATGATTTCCCTTGTATGTTAGGCAGAGATCGCCTCTGAGTAGGCAATATGCGACAGAGTATAGCTGGAGTTTCTTTAGACAGGCAGCATAAGGCATCTGCTTCTTTTTGTGAGGTATTTCTGAGGCCTTTCTAGTTGTTGCAGATGTCTTGTGAGGTACATACAAAATGGGGCATTGTATTCTATAATGAGTCTAATGAGGGATGAGTATAGAGGGACAATGACCTCCTTTTTTCTGGATAAAAAGACCTTAGTGATGAGGTGTGCCACATAGAAGGATTTTCTAACTGTTGTGGCTATGTGGTTATCAAAGGTGAGACCACTGTCCACCTGTGTCCCCACGCCTCTTATCACACTTTTGGTGTTTAGTGTACTGCCACCTATGTGGTAGTTTACAAGTACGTGGTTCTTCCCAAAGGGGACAACTATACACTTTTTGCCATTTAGCTTGAGACTATAGCTCTGGCACCAGGCATCTGTTTCGGTAAGGCCCTTTTGTAGTACAGCCACATCATTTGGGGATTAAGTAATGGCTCCCAGCTTGCAGTCATCTGTAAACTTTGTAAGCCAGAGTCCCTTAGTGTTGGCCTTTACTTCAAAGAAGTAGATGCCAAACAAGAGTGTTCCCAGGACAGAACCCTGCGGTACACCACTTGTCACTTGTCTGGAGCTAAATTTGGAGTCGGCTACTTTTACAGTACGTGTTCTGTCCGTAAGCCAGTTTGCAACCCATCGAGTGATGTAGGGATTTATGCCCAGCTTAGTAAGTTTATCTGTGACTCCAGAGTGGGGGATAGTGTTGAAAGCCTTGGTGAGGTCCAAGTAGGCTGTGTGAACCACCTTACCCTCATCCACAGCTCTGGAGACTGATTCGAAGAAGTTGATCAGGTTCAGGAGGCACAATCGGCCCTTCACGTACCCAAACAGGGTGGGGTCCAGTGTTTGAAGGTTGCCAATGTCTTTGTTTATAAGTTACATGATAATACATTCCCTGGCCTTGCAGAAATGGCTCGTCAGACTGATGGGACAGTAGTTCCTGGGATCCAAAGTGGATCCTCCCTTGTGGAATAGGATGAATGTAGCTGTGCGCCACTCTGTGGGCATGAAGCCTGAGGTGAGGTTATGATTAAACATGACACATAGGTGGGGTGCCAGTTCATTTTGTAGTTCATGCAGTACACAGCCCAGGATGTCGTCTGGTCCCATGGATGCTGTATTCTTGGCTTTGGAGAGTGCGGTTTTTACCTGAGTGGCCGTAAATACCAGAATTTGGCATTCTTTTGGTATTGAGTTGGGCCCTTTAGGGGGTGAGAGGAGGTGAAGTTGGCATTGAATATAGCTGCCAGGATATTGGCAATATCCTTGGGATCAGTATATCAACTGCCATTCTGCTGTTGCTCAGAGCAGATCTGAGTATTTCCATTTAGATTATTGACATAGCTATAGAATGCCTTGTGGTTCTCCTTGGAATCGTTGGCAATTTTGTTTTTTGACTAGCTTTGGAAGATTTTATGAGGGATCTCAGCTTTTCACTGAGGCTGGTGAGGGAGTTTTTTGAATCCTGGGTTCTTCCTCTTTTCTGCAACAGTTTCTTCCTTCTGTTGTACAGCTTGTTTGAAGAGTGATGTTACAAAATAATGACAGACATTACTGTTTCAGACTACATAACCTTCAGACAATTCCTGCTACTGCAAACCCCTCACCCTACCAACTTTCACAGTACATAAGGGCGATATTTACAATACATGCCTATCATTGTGCCTTTGTTCCACTTTTATTTCTGCCATTGTCTAGTTGTCTTGCTGTCAGAGGTTAGGAGTTATGGGTGTAGGTACAGAATGCATTTTACTGTGCAGGCATGTCCATTATATGTAAAAACAAATATAAGAAAAAAGGATTACTGAAAATAACTACTGGCAACAATACCAAAAAGCACTATATTCACAAAAGCCTTAGCACCTCGGCTACACAGCCCTCAAGATGTCCATTATATGTGTAGTATATTCCACATAGCACTGTGACTTCCAGGTATGTCAATGGTGGAGCAGTGAGTGTCACTGACATGCATAATAGTTGGCACTGCAGTTATCTGCACATGGCCATGTACCTAGGGCACTACAAGATGTCTGCTAGGAGAACGTGATGGCCAGATCCTGACAGTATTAGCCACACATACACATAGCTCATTGACCCCTGCATATTTTGAACAAGCAACATGTTTTCATGTGTATTGGGACAGCCCTGCCAATGTGTGCTCTGCTGCTCTTTCCCTGCAAACATACATGTTACTGCATTTCTGTGGGTATATGGGGGGGCACACCTGTCAACTGTACACATTTGCACAGACTGTGCTGATATTTGCTTTACATTTTGGTTCTATTTTCCATAGCATTGTGCCCTGTCTTGGGGACTAGAGGCACATCAGTAAAAACCACAGGTCAGATTCTAATAACATGCATTTGAGTTTCAGACTTCTTACCCTTCATAGCCTTACTACAACTGTGAGGCATGCTGTGTTATCACTGTGAGCATCTGTAGGGGTAATTCAACATTGCCACCATTTGTGGGCCTTTGCCAAACATTTCTCTCTGGTTTTCTAAAGCTGACTTGCTGTGAGGGGTGGGTATGGGACCCCCACACTGACATCCATGCTTGTGACCTATGACCCCCCCAGTTAGTTATCCCCACACATATACTGCAGTGGTATTTGTCACCTTGGATACTACTTCATAGTGTGGGGAGGCCAGTATTGGGCAGACATTTCCTGGTGTCCCACATCATTGTCAGTTGTCTGCTGCTATCCCAGTATGCCACCCCATTCCCCTGCATGCATGCAGCATTACCATAGATATGCTACCAAAACATACTAATCCATTCATTTATTGTTAAGAAGACTGACTTACCTTGTGACTGCGGCAGTTGTGAGGACAGTGCTTGAGGGCCGCCTGTGTTGGGTGCACACAGTACACTGCCTATACATGGTAAGTTACAGGTAATGTGATGTATGTGTCATCCATTTTGCTGTCTGTGCGAGTCAGAGAGAGGTGTCAGTCCCTGGGGTCCCTACAGTGTCAGTGTGTGTGCTATGCATTGCCTCTTTGCCAAGGCTTGGCATGCTGGGCATGCCTCCATCTGCCTACAGGAGCAGGCTGAGTGGCCTCCTCCTCTGAGTCTCTATGCATGTGGGGACCTTGTCAATGGTGGTGGGCTTTGTGGCCTTTCCTCATGCTGTTCCTGCTGCAGCTTTTTCCACAGGATCATATTGTGTAGCATGGCACATACTATGAAAATGTGTGCACATGTCACTGGACAGTACTGCAAGGCTCCACCAGATATGTCAAGGCAGTGGAACTGTGACTTGAGCATCCCAAACACATGCTGTATAATGATCCTAAAAAGAATAGCAGAACTGTTTACAATTGAGCAGCGGGTATGGGCAGCATGCGTCAGGGCTTAAACATGGTGGAACTAGGAAGGGGAATCAGCAGAAGAGAACTAGTATAGTCGGCAGGTGGAATGCATCAGAATCAGACAATTATTTTGTTTATTTATTGTTTATTTAACATTTGTTTACCAGGAAAGTGCGACTTGGAATGGAGCCAATTTTCAGCAGAGGCCCGGGGAGAAACACTGAAAAACAGCAGCAGTCCACCACACTACTATAAACTATGATAACACCTTTCAGTCTGTTTTTTCCCACAAACTCTACACCACTGGTGTACACATTTGGGGGAATTTTAAACTGACAAATCTAACAAAGCATGTTAGGGGCTGCAGTTGCTCTGATCTATCAGCATGTGCTAGAGACTGAGGGTGGTGAGGAGGAAAATGCTGATAACCAACTCTGAGGAGGAGGAGAAGAGTGTTCAGACCCAGGGTAACCTACCAGGAGCTACATGATCTGGAGATAGTAGAGCACTACAGGGTGGACAGAGACATACTTCAGCAACTTGTTGAGCTGTGTTGGCCTCTCCTCAGAGCCAGAACCAACAGATGGGAACCCATCCCAGTGGATACCAAGGTATGTGTAGCCTTAAAAATACTAGCTATAGGTACTTTCCAAAGACCAACTGGGGTTATCATGGGGGTCTCACAGGCATCTGCGTCCAGGATACTCCATCAGTTCCTGGATGGCATACGACCACATGCCGTTCAGCACATTTACTTCCCCAGCATCCGTGAGAAGAGGACCAGCAATATGCATCTCTTCCACTGTGTAGCAGAATACCAAGAGGTACTAGATTCCATAGACTGCACGCACATCTACAGCAAAGCACCACCCAGTGACCAGGGTAGGGTCTACCTAAACTGCAAGGGGTTCCACAACATCAACTGCCAGGTCATGTGCGATGCCCAGAGCATTATCATGAACATGTGTGCTGGCAGCCGTGGAAGCTATCACAACTGCCACATCTGGCATTCGTCAAAGCTGTACCAGTCATTTGCCAGTGGGGACATCCCATATGGCCATCTGAAAGAGGATGCTGGCTATGCACTGAAGCCGTGGATGATGACACCAATCAGATATGCACCCACACCCACACAAGAACTCCATAATGAAGCACACGCACAAAGCGGGATCATTATAGAGAATGTATTTGGGATGCTCAAGTCATGGTTCTGCTGCCTTGACATATCTGGTGGAGCCTTGCAGTACTGTTCAGTGACATGTGCACACATCTTCATAGTATGTGCTATGCTAAACAATATGATCCTGCGGAAACAGCTGCAGCAGGAACAAAATGGGGAAGGCCCACACAGCCCCCCACCATTACCAAGGTCTTGACAGGCACAGAGAGGCTCAGAGGAGGAACATCCTGCCCCTGCCCCTGTAGGCAGATGAAGGCATGCACAGTATGCCCTGGCCTTGGCAAAGAGGCAACACATAGCACATACACTGACACTGTAGGGCCCCAGGGACTGATCTCTCTCTCTCTCTGACTCACACACACAGTAAAATGGATGCCAAACATCACACCACCTATACCTTACCATGTGTACACAGTGTACTGTATGCATCCAACATAGTCAGCCCTCAAGCACCATCCTCACAACAGCCTCAGGCACAAGGTAAGCCAGTCTCATTAACAAAATAAATAATTGGAGTGGAATGTTCTGATAGCATATCTATGGTATTGATCAGCCATGCAAAGGAATGGGGTGGCTAACTGGGATAGCAGTAGACAACTGACAGCTCTGTGGGACAGTAGGAAGTCTATCCCCAGTACTGGCCTACCCACACCATGCAGTACCACCCTAGTTGACAAATACCACTGCAATATATGTGGTGAGCCAAATAACTGGGTGGGATCATAGGTCACATGCATGGATGTCAAAGTGGTTGCCCATACCCACCCCAGCCTCACCCAGCAGACCAGCTATAGAAAACTATACAGAAACATCTGGCAAAGGCTCCCACATGGTGACAGCCATGAAATCCCCACCTACAAATGTTTACACAGTGATATCACAGTAGGTCTGGCAGTGGCAGTATGACTTTGAAAGGTAAGAAGTCTGAAACTACAAATATTTATGCCAGAACAATCTGACCTGTGGCCGATACTGTTATGCCTTTACTCTCAAAGATAGGGCACACAACTATGCTAAATTGGAACAAAATATTAAGCAAATTTTAGCACAGTCTCTGCAAATGTGTATTGTGTACAAATGAGTCACCCCCCCATAGTCCCATAGAAATGCAGTAACATGTCCCTAGCCTTAAGCGGCATCCAGCCATCAACTAGAGTGATGGCTCAACACAAACAGAAAGCAATTGTCAGTAACACCCACACTCAACTTACCTGGTACCATCCCAGGGTTGTCTACTGCTGGCAGCCTGGGAACATATGAGCATCAGAATACACTGCCTTGCTACAGATGGCCTGCCTTTGTCACACCTGGTCTACAGGCCTATGGCAAATGCCTATGCCTATCCCAAAGTGCCCTGTTAGGGAGTGTCATGGGGTCCATAACACCAGCATAACTCAGTCTACAAAATGCAAAGAAAGGCCATGTTGCTAACTGCTAGGAGAAAGCCTACCAGTGTCAAAGAGCCAGAAATCCACACAAAACCATGAATGATGGGGTGAAAAAGGTCCAAAGAGAAGGACACATTTGAAATACTGCTCTAATAATATTATAAAGTTGATGGAATGACTGTAGTAGCATGGAATGTTTGATGGGTACGAAGTCTGAAACTGCAATGTCAGCTGGCAGTAGTATCTGACTTCAACCCTGAGTGACTTGCAATACACTTGTCCTTTAAAATCACATTTGTTTGGGTAATCAACAAGATATATAAGTCATGGATGTGGACATTCTGTGATACTCTGTACAGTCAACAGGCAGGGCTAGGAGTCTAAACATGGGATTGCACTCCCTGCAGGCAGTGCTAACCCTGGAAGATGGTGACATGTCTGCACCCATAGAACCCTGGGCCACAGCCATGGGGAGTAACACACCCTTCCCTGATCACTCATCCTATGCAACATCCTGATCCCAAAATGTGGCCATCCCAGCAAAATAAGGTGGGCCATACATATATGTGAGACAAACACACCTCCAGGCTGGTCAAACAGTCTGACACACACAAGACCCTCTAAGTGCAGTCAACCATTGAGAGGACCCCAATGCAAAGTACTGGTAGCTATAGGCAAACATATCTGACACAAGACACACACCCCACATATCTTACCCCCTACAAATCTATCCAGAGTCTGCCTGTCACCCTGATCCTGTCTGACTTATATTACCCAACTATGGACTGGAAATCAGACCAGGCCAGAACAGAAATGCACAGAGATTCCACCATTGTAACATATCCCCAAAGTGCTGGACCATTTCCAAAGCACCAGCAGTCAAGTGCTTGTAGGCACACCTCTCAAAAGTCTGGATTGTGCAAGAATGTGTAGCATTTGGCCATTAATCCTGGTATGTGCATCATTCATCCGGTATTCCTCTGGTAAATCACTGTGATGATCTGAGGAGGTATGTCACGAGGTACTGAAACAACACATGACAGTGTCAAACATCACATATGTCAGATGTCTGCTAACACAAGCCCTATAACCCTATCAACCCATACATTACTGAATGAAAGAGTCACAATCACTGTAAGGCCCATCCCCCCCTTTTTGACAGGCTATCTCCAGATATCCTGCGCCAACAAGTTGAGTGGTATGACTGTAGCACAAACCAACCCAGACTGGAGTACAACAATCCCTGGAATGGAGTCCTACATGTACTATAGAAGGTTCCACTGGGCATGCTCATACACTTAGAGAAATATCAGTAGGATCTAGGAATGAACAGGCCTTCCCCACCCAGTGCACTTCCCATTGCCCCACCTTAGCAGTCCTGAAGATGTCTATCACCATAGAAGTCACTTTCATCAGGCCTCAACCCTATAAGCTCTGTGGCATGTACGATAACTGTTTAACACTATAATGCAAATAACTAGTTAGGTAGACATTCTAATCTCAGTCCTGGCAAATGTAAACATGTGTGTGTGTGTGTGTGTGTGTGTGTGTGTGTGTGTGTGTGTGTGTGTGTGTGTGTGTGTGTGTGTGTGTGAGTGTGTATTTACAAGGTAAAGCTTTTGGGTCCAGTCAAACCCAGTGCACATTCCCTTCCCCTACTTTAACAGTCCTGCAGATATCAGTCACCTTAGAAGTCCCTTTCATCAGGACTCAGCCCCATAAGCTCTGTGGCACTTGCAATAACTGCGTAACATTATAGTACAAATAGCTAGTTAGATAGAAGTTCTAATCTCAGTCCTGGCAAATGTAAAAGTAAGTGTGTGTGTGTGTGTGTGTGTGTGTGTGTGTGTGTGTGTGTGTACTTTTGGGT